>NC_134524.1:25262535-25426277 GCF_027942865.1 Odontesthes bonariensis
ACAGCACAGCTGGGCGAAGCAGGCCAAGACTCCCGTGAAGTGTGCCACGTGGGATGTGCCCCTGTGCTTTGTGCCAGGCAGAGACTGCTATAATGATTGGCATGTTGCCAACAACAAATGATGTCAATAAAAATTGTAAATAGTGTTCAGTGTTGTTTGTCATTACTTATATATATATATATATATATATATAAAGTAATTGCATTTAGAACAATCTATTTTTTTGGACTTTTATTGTATGCAAAAAGCTCTGGTTATAGACAAAATGTGTTTGTGCTTCAGTTACTCAGTAATACTGACAGATAATTTGGATGTGGGATTAGACAGTCCAAAGTGTAACCTTTCATTAGAGCCCAAGATCATGACTGTATATTGAACTTTTCAAATTGTTGAATTTCTTGTTGTATTACAGTCAAATTTGAAGTGGGAATGGGTAAGACTTCAGGCTGTAGTCCCATTGTGTTTTTCAGTCCGCAGCCCTATGCTAAAGTCACTTTTAAGACACACATTTGGGAAGAAAAATTTGGCAGGCATAAAAATCCATCTCTTTCACTGTATTCAAGCTACTTTCACCGCACATTGGTTGAGATCATTGGCAAGCTACCATCAGACCTCAGGCCCAAATGGTTACATAAGAACTATGAAATTACAAAAGAAGAACATCTTCCAAAACTTGACGACGTTGTCAGCTTCGTAGAGACATAGGCTGAAAAGAGGTCTGATCCAGTCTTTGGTGGGTTAGTTAGCTATAAGAAACAGGAGAAACCAAACAATTTTACATTGACTACAAAGGGGTTCAAAAAACATTTTCAAAACTACCCCACAGGTGTTAAGGCAGCTGCTGTTCAGGAGAACAAGTCTACACGTACCAAGTAACCAGCTAATCTAAAGTGTCTGAAGTGCTTAGAGCGCCACTTCTTGAACCCATGTCCACCTTTCCGCTCACTAACTGTGCCAGATCGCCTCGTGTTCGTTCAGGAGAAAAACCTGTGCCAAAACTCTTTCATGATGGGGCACAACACTGAGGTCTGCACACCCTATTGGGTACGTAATGTGCCTGGCTGCGGACAGAAACATAACAAATGGTTGCAGCCTAACCACACGAGCAAACAGAATACTACAGCAAGTCAGGACCCCACTGATGACAGTAAAACTACCCAACAAACAACCTACCAGATCACCTAATGTCACTTGTGGATTTGCTGGAGCTGGAAATGGTAAGGTTTGCGTACCTATTGTTCCTGTTGTGGTTACAAGCAAGGCTAGCAGCATCAGTTCTGTCACGTATGCATTACTCGATCCAGGAGACAACACCAGTTTAGTGTCGGAAGAACTCACCAAGAAACTTGGAATGGGACGGGGGCTGTTTAACCCTTTGGAGACGGCGCATTGAAATATCGTTCACTGGGGAACGATGGCGTTGTGGTTGTTATGGCAACAAAATATACATCTGCCAATAAAAAAAATGTTTGACTGACATTACTACAGCCTAACCAATCAAAAGAGAAAGACTTGGAAATGCTTAGTTGTGATTGGTAGGTTCATGCGCGTCGAGAGACCTGGTCATTCGGGGCTTCAGCCCCAAATCTCTCTGGACTGACATAAAGAAAAATATGTATAATAATAATAAGAAGAAGAACGAAGAAGAAGAAAAAGAAGGAGAGCTCCGTCACGGGACCACACTTTGAGCGGTGATAGACTACCGCGGCGCTGCTGTCATCATGCAACTTTGTAACCAGCTCAGACCGCAGGATTCTGACATGCCCAAATATGGACATGTGTTGATTCATTTTGTCGCGAAAATAACAAATAAAGGTTTCCCATCATGCAGAAGGGGTTTATTCTACATTGGTTTGCCATTTTGTCTGAGGGTGACATTGAAAGTAATAGCCTAAGATGGACATCAGGAATTTTTTCAGGGGAAAGGGGGCAGTGAGACAAGTGGAGGCTGAGAGCGTTACGCCTACTGAGAGCGTTTCAATCGCAGGTTCGTGAAAAGCATCAAATGAATAGCTTTTGATCATTCAATAGACTGGCTTGTCAACTAGCTAGGCCACCTCACTTTTTTTAGAGGACATATGAATTGCAAGAAAATATACTTACCTTTTACCTAGCGCCAGCGCCAGACCAGCGATTTCTTCTCCTGCCTGGGGTTGAACGGAGGTTGATTTTACTCTATATCGCCACCTCCTGGCCAGAAAAACTGCCGGTCCGGCGCTATCAGTTAGCCTGCTAATTCTGCAGTAAAACTCAGCTATGCTGCGTATAAACTTTGGTTAGGACATGCCAGTAGGATTATTTCTGCACACTCTTATGGTATGTATAGGTGTTTTTTGTATGCAATACACTTCAAAATGACATAAAAATCGCACATTGTGCCTTTAATAGGAGGGTTTCACTTGACGTCACTTCCGTATTTTTCTACCCAGGTGGTGGGCAGCCTGAGCTGGAGCCCATTGAAAACACTGTGTTTTGTCTGCCACTTTTTGCCCAAAATACCTCAGTTTTGTGCCGTTTTTGGATGTAGCAATCGGTCTAACCGAGAGAAGGGAAAGGGTTACTATCGGGTACCGAAGGTAATCGCCCATAGAGGTGAGAAATGGAAAAAAAACTCACAGAACAACGCCGCAAAAAGTGGATAGTTAACCCACGTTTACAGACTGGAGGAGCTGAATTTGCAAATGCTCGTGTCTGCGGTGACCACTTTTCAAAGGTATGTGGGAAATCTAACTGTTTAGTAGTAGTGCAGTAAAGTATTATGTTGCTAAATGCCAATCAACAGTAATGTAATACAGGCTACGTTTGGGCTTTGTTTTGAAGGCTGCCCCAGCGCGTTGTTAGCTACTGTCAGTGGACTGTAGAGCCTGGATCGGGCCGGATTTTTCTGTCCGAGCCCGGCCCGCAACCGACAGAAAAGTGCTCAAATCCGACCCGAGCCCGACATTAATTAAAATATTTGTGTCCGAGCCCGCCCGAAGCCCGAGACCAGTGACCAACGCAAGACGGCGCACCCTAATCAGTAAATACACATTGGTGACAGCGCACCATTATCCACCATAATCCATTATAAAACATACACATTAATGGCGGTGCACCATAACAAATGCACAAGCACTCTTCGACCAGAATAAACAACCATTAAACTCAATACAGAGAGAGAAAGAAGTTGACTAATAAAACAATAGAAACTCGAGTGACCAGAACAGTAGCCCAACTATGCTAACCAGAGCTAAATGCAAACCAACATGGAGCGAAGATAGGCTACTGTAAAATATCAGCAAGACCAGTAGTCAATTCAATAACATATTACTGAGTTACAAAGTTAGAAATCACTACAGCAGCCCTGTCATAAATTACCACCAGATCAAAAGGTTTGCATACCGTGAAATGTGCGCATTCTTTCGAAAGCCAGACTAGCCAGAGACATACCTGTAGTGTTACGATGGTAAAAGTGACAACAATAAAACCCTATGCGAAGGACATGACATGATATCAAAATGATGCCACGGCGGACATAATGATTAAATTAAACCTCTATGCCCCTACCTTGTTTTCTTCGTAGCGTCTGAGTGTGCATCATATCTTCTTGGTGCTGCTTTCCTCCAAAGTTTGTTACCATATTGTGCTCTTCTTGCTAGCCCATGCTGCAATGCATTCCTTGGCGAATGCAGTGATTAAACTTCAAGAAAGCTTAGAAGGCATACTACAACATATATTAAAAGACCGCGCTTTCACTGGCAACTGATACTTTGGCTATTATTAAGAAAACAAGGTAGGTTGGCTCACAGCATCTTCCGTGCTGATTCTGAATCGGCTGGTTCGGAGAGTCGGCGTTCAAACGTTGCCACTGGCAACTCGCTCATGCACACACCACAGATGCACACAGATGCATGCTGCACGGCATGAGGCACGAGTAGCCTACCAACATTTTCATTTATGCATATTCAATTATTTATGTTCATCACAAAAACTGATGTTTGCAATGAACTGAAAACTGTCCTCTGGCTGTTTATAATTTTCACGATGTCTGCTTGCTTTCGAGCCCGACCAGAGTCCGACAAGACATTCTAATTTTTTGTCCGAGTCCGACCAGGCCCGTCGGGTTCCGACCGGGCCCGTCGGGCTTCGGTCGGGTTGCCATACTCTAGTGGACTGTGCTCCGACGGTCAAGCTGAGTTACCAAAACACAGAGCTAAGACACCGTCATCGGTGTTTCATGCGATCTCTGAGAGTGGTTGATCTAAACAAAACAAATTTGTCACGTCGTCACAATCTTCACGTTTCAGTAGTATCCACGAAGTGCTTAAGTGATAACAGCGCACATTAGCTCCCAGGTTCTTGACAACAGAATCGCTCGCTCTCTCTCTTGTGCATTAGGCTAACAAAGACACAATGTCAGCATTGGGATATATGGATCTCGGCATTTTATCAAAACATGAATGCCAACATTCACAGCTCGGCATTCAACATGTTAAGCAGCTGGTCATGAACTGTGTTAAATTTTCATTTTAACACCCCCTTTTTTTTAAAAAAAATCCCGGGGGAAAAACCCCCTGACCCCCGTTAAAAATTATTTTCATGTCTGGGCTACAGCCCCGAATGTTTGCTCAAGCTACAGACGCCCCTGGGTAGGTTTATCTGTCATGTTAAAAGTACTGCCTTCAATCCTTCAATTAGCTGCGAATGTCCAGCTGCGCTCAGCCGTATTGACATTCCGTTCACTTTTTATGATGGCTGCTCCACCTTGCAAGCGCGTTCGCCACACTCGGGATGAAGTGGTACAAATGATGACTGAAAATAATGCTGACAGCGACATTGACAGCGAAACCGGTGGTATGTCCAGTGATGAGGAGTTGGCCTTGGACGAGGAGTTGTGTCGGAGTGATTCTGAAGCAAGGTAAGTCAAGTGACAGCTACGTATCATAACAACTTTAGCTAATAAGCTAGCTAACTTTTGGCTAGCTAACTCCGGTGAAGTTTGAAGGGATCTCGTTGTTTTTTGTTCCAGTATGTGGCCCATTCCCTCCTCTAGTATGTAATTGTGTTTGAAAAGGTTTTGACCGAGTATAAATGGTCTATTTACTACTGGTAGCGATTCATTCATTCAATCTGTCAGTCAGTACCTCAGTCAAGATTCTGACGCTACTCCCGGCCCGCTCACTTATTTACCTCAGGAAAATGAATATTTTTCATGAATTATATATGTAAAGGAACCGTGGTATCTCTGAAGCCCCGATTGAGCTCATTAGATGTATCAGCACATCTTGTGCTTTTCTGTTCAAGAGGTCCAAGCTATGACGTTATTTTCTTTGTTCTCACAAATTATTCAGAAGAGATGTAATGTCCAAACTTTGATTACATTGTTGTGGTATCCCATTCGAAAAATACTAAAACTACATGGCTATACAAATCTTACATGTTAAAAAATTTAGAAGGAAAATAATAACCGAAATGGGCCACTTTCATAGTAGCTGTGTCCTCTAAGTAGCTCTCTACACATTCCATGAAGGGTTATGCTAATGTTTACTATGCCTTATTATACATTTGATTTTATACTGTAAGGCCTATGTGCCATATAAGCATTGTGTAGTCCCTGTGAATCTTTTTGTAAGTTTTGTATAGGCTCATATGGTAGATTTTATATACTGTAATTCTTTTTCATACGCATGACTATACAAATCTTAATTTATGTGGAGGAAAAAAGGGCCACTTTACTGGAAGCCTACACACCATCTAAATGCACACTTCATGAATGGACAATGTTTGTGTTTACTTTGCCTAATTTATAAATATGATTATGTAGGCCTATAGTCCTATGTAGAGGTGCACCGAATAATATTCAACCGAAAATATTCGGCCGAAAACTAAAAAAAAAAAAAAAACACATTCGGCTTTTGGCCGATAACCAAATGAGTGGCCGAATCGGAGGCCGAATAGTGGTGAAGCAAAATTATCCAAGCAGACAACGTGCAGTGACTGAGTGACACGTAAAACAGACAGCTCTCTCTCCCTCTCAAACACACAATCACACCTACCTTACATACAATGACAGAACCGCGGGAACTAAGCTAGGGGCGAACAAGCGAGTGAGCTACAAACTGGCGCATCCTTAAAAATGTCGTTGGTGTGGAAATATTTCAAAGTTCATGAGGGCGAGAATAGATTTGCGGTTTGTGAGGAGTGTAAGACTAAAGTGTCTAGAGGGGGTCTCAACGCTAAAACTTTCAGCACGTCAGGTCTGATCAATCATTTGAAGTCCAACCATCCTTCAAAATGAGGAGTACGCGAGGGAGATCAAGAGGAAAGCTAATACCGCTAAAACAGCTTGCACAACTCCATCAGTGGCTGACATCTTTGAAAAGATCAGGAAATTCACAAAGGACAGTGTCAAAGCAAAGGGAATTACTGAGAGGGTAATGGAATACATGGCTTTAGATGACCAACCATTCAGTGATGTGGAGGATGTGGGGTTTCGGAGACTAATTCAACATATCGAGCCCCGCTACACCTTACCTAGCTGATGCAACTTTGCCGATGTTTGCTTGCCAGAGCTGTACAACAGCATCGCCAGTTGTGTGCACGAGCTCTTGGCCAAAGGCAGCGATCTACCTTACATTAGCTTCACGACTGCTATATGGAGCTCTGACAACAAAAAATACAACATATTATAAAAGTTTTATAATATGTTGTCTTTTTTGTTGTTGTATGAAATGAATGGAAAAAAAACCCAGAATGAATTGAAAATGGGAATTAATGAAACTCATCTCTAGTTATTAGTTATAGTTATAGTTATTAGTAATAACTTTTGAAGATTTCAAATAAACATTTATTTTCTTTGAAAAACATGTCTAAACATTTATTGTAAGACGTAGAGTTAAGCAATATTTAAAAATGGTGAAATATCTAACTTTTGATTACTTAACTGAACTGTAATACTCGGTTTCGGTATTCGGCCAAGTGATTAATTATTATTCGGTTTCGGCCACAAATTTTAATTTCGGTGCACCTCTAGTCCAATGTGAATCATTGTGCAAGTTGTATACTGTAAATATTTTTGGTACATGAGTAATATGTGTCCAACAAATGTGCTCAAAAGTGGTGTGTGCTGTCTGAGTGAGCTACCATGATTAGTTGTTTTTTTATGATTGTATGATCACCAGTGTCCTTGACTGCTTCCCTTCTAGCTTTCATCCGGAACCAGCAGATGACCTAGAGTATTCATCACTACTTTTGCATACATCCAAATTGTCCTGTTTCAATCCAAATACTCAAATACATTCTTTACAAACAAGAATTAATAAAGAAATGGTTTATTGCACCAGATTTTGTTGTATTTTTGTATTAACTTCCAGTGCATAGCTAGTTCTCTCTAATGGTAATATTTATGTCAGTAAAAGAATCCTCGCAACATTCTAAATTGATATAACTGTATTTTGCTCCCATAACTAAATGTATCATATCTTCTGAACAGTATGTCCTAGCCACATAAACTTTATACATTTATGCAGCACACAAAATTCTGATTATTTGATACACTCTATATTTTTGTCTATCTAGTACAGAAATATGTCAAAAAGGGATTTCTGTCTGGAATTTACATTTTTTTGACAGATTTTAGTACAAGTACTTACTTTTTTTTGTCAAGATATTTCATTACTCAATCAAACTATATGCTGAAATTTATATCCTTTTGTAGCTCTGGTTCTCCTGATTACAATGGTATATAGAACACATATGGTGTATGTAACATAATTTAGAAACAGAGAATTTTGCTGCAATGCAGCGTTATCAAAATTGTTCTTGAGTTGACGCAAAGCCATTGGCGTAATGATCAAAATGTCCAGATGATGTGACGCTTTGTTTTAACGGTGTGTCTGGTTCTCTAACGTAGCATGGCTACCAGTTCTCTTCCTCCTTCTCCTGCTTTCACCTGCTCCGTGTGTCAGATGTTTAGTTATTCCTCTGCCTCCTTTAGCGATAATGGTACATGTAACAAATGTAGTCTTTTTGTAGTTTTGGAGGCGAGGTTATCTGAATTCGAAGCTCGGCTCTGCACTGTTTAAAATCAACCGATAGCGAGCCAGGCCCCTTTTGCCAGTGTGGAGCCACCTAGCGTGTCTAGCTCAATTAGCCTCCCCCTAGCAGAACCTGAGCAGCCAGGATTACATCGTGGCTGGGTGACTGTCAGGGTGACTGTCAGGAAGAGGCATAGCTCTAAAGTCAAGCCCGTTGTTCACCATCGACTTGTCCACGCTTCTAACAGATTTTCCCCACTCAGCGACACACCCGCTGAGGAAAAAACCCTGGTAATTGGCAGCTCCATAGTCAGAAACGTGGCATTAGAGACACCAGCGGCTATAGCAAATGCATTCCAGCAGCTTCCCACCTGCTGCTACCCACCCAATCGATTAACACAAAGGGAGCAAATCCTCTTGTGCAAAAAAAAATTATTAAAACAGTTGAGTTGATTTGTGATCATCATATTGATATATTTTGTCTTACAGAAACCTGGCTGCAGCAGGAGGATCATGTTAGCATTAATGAAGCAACTCCCTCTGACTGTTTAAATGTTCACGTTCCTCGAACCACAGGCAGAGGAGGAGGAGTGGCAGCTATTTTCAGATCAGGGTTACTCATCAGTCCCAGACCCAAGATTAGTTTGAGCTCTTTTGAATATCTGATTCTCAGTTTTTCCCACGCAAAGTGGAAATCCCAGAAACCTCTTGTGTTTGTTGTTGTGTATTGTCCACCTGGCCCTTATTCTGAGTTTCTGTCTGAATTCTCAGAGTTTTTATCCCAGTTAGTGCTGAGTACAGATAAAGTCATTGTAGTGGGTGACTTTAATATTCATGTAGATGTTGAAAATGACAGCCTAATATGAACTTTAATTCTATATTGGACTCTATTGGATTTTCTCAGAGTGTTCACAGACCGACTCACTGCCTTAATCACACCCTTGATCTTGTTCTGACTTATGGCATTGAGAGTGAAGAGTTAACAGTGTTCCCTCATAACCCTGTCTTATCTGACCATTTTCTGATAACTTTTGAGTTTACATTACTTGACTATACAGTTTCTGAGAAGAAATTTACGTATAGAAGGTGTCTATCAGAGGATGCTGTAACCAGATTTAAAGAATTAATTCCATCATCCTTTTCTTCACTGCCATGTGCAGCTATGACAGAGGACGACTTCCTAAACTTTACTCCAGCAACACTTGACTCTCTTGTTGACAGCACTATAGTTTCAATGCGTACAGCACTGGACAATGTTGCCCCTCTGAAAAGGAAGGTAATCAGTCAGAAGAGGTTGGCTCCTTGGTATAATTCACAGCTGTGTGCTTTAAAGCAGACTGCAAGAAAGCTGGAGAGACAGTGGCATTCCTCTAATTTAGAAGAGTCTCAGTTAGTCTGGAAAGATAGTTTAACAATGTATAAGAAAGCCCTTCGTAAAGCTAGAACTGCTTATTATTCATCATAGATAGATGAGAAAAAGAATAATCCCAGGTTTCTTTTCAGCACTGTAGCCAGTCTGACTAAGAGTCCGAGCTCTGCTGAGCCAGTTATTCCTTTAACTCTCAGCAGTGATGATTTCATGAGCTTCTTTAGTAATAAAATTGTTTCTATCAGAGAGAAGATTGATGGAGTCCTTCCCACTATTATCAGTGATGTATCATCAAGTACAGCAGCTTTAGTAGTATCTTTAGAACCTGATTTGTATTTAGACAGCTTCTGCCCAGTTGATCTGTCTGACCTAACAACAGCAACAGTCTCTTCTAAACCATCAACTTGTGTTTTAGACCCAATCCCAACCAGACTGTTCAAGGAGGTTTTCCCATTAATTGACACTTCCATATTGGATTTGATCAATCTGTCTTTGTTGACAGGATATGTACCTCAGACTTTTAAGGTTGCTGTAATTAAACCTTTACTTAAAAAAAATCTACTCTTGATTCAGAAGTGTTGGCTCATTATAGACCTATATCCAATCTCCCTTTTATGTCTAAAGTTCTTGAAAAAATAGTTGCAGCTCAGCTTTTTGATCACTTACACAGAAGAGTTTCAGTCAGGATTCAGAGTGCATCATAGCACAGAAACTGCACTGCTGAAAGTTACCAATGATCTCCTCTTAGCCTCTGATAGCGGACTTGTGTCTGTGCTTGTCCTGTTGGATCTCAGTGCTGCATTTGATACGGTCGATCACAGTTTCTTATTACACAGACTTGAACATGTTATTGGGATTAAAGGAACTGCATTAGGCTGGTTTAAGTCATATTTATCTGATAGATTTCAGTTTGGTGTGTGAGGAAGATTCTTCATTTACAAGAACAGAGTAAGTCATGGAGTTCCCCAGGGTTCTGTGCTTGGACCGATTCTTTTCACTTTATACATGCTTCCATTAGGTAACATTATTAGACAGCATGGCATACATTTCCATTGCTTTGCTGATGATACTCAGCTGTACTTATCTATAAAACCAGATGAACCCAATAGGTTGGTCAGACTACAAGCATGTCTTAAAGACATAAAGACCTGGATGACTCAGAACTGTCTGCTTCTAAATTCAGACAAAACTGAAGTCATTATCTTTGGACCTGAGCGTTTCAGGGAGAAATTGTCTAGCATATAGTTACTCTAGATGGTATTTCCTTGGCTTCTAGTTCTACAGTGAGGAACCTTGGAGTTATTTTTGACCAGAACTTATCATTTGACTTGCATATAAAACAGGTTTCTAGGACTGCCTTCTTTCACCTTCGTAATATTGTTGAAATCAGGAACATCTTGTCTCAGAGTGATGCAGAAAAACTAATTCATGCATTTGTTACTTCAAGATTGGACTACTGTAATTCTTTATTATTGGGCTGTCCCACATATTTTCTGAAAAGCCTTCAGTTGATCCAAAATGCTGCAGCCAGAGTTTTGATGAGAACTAACAGGAGAGATCATATTTCTCCAGTTTTAGCTTCTCTTCATTGGCTCCCTGTTAAATTCAGAATAGAATTTAAGATTCTTCTCCTTACATATAAAGCTCTTAATGACCGAGCTCCATCATATCTTAAAGATCTCATTGTAAGATATTTTCCTAACAGAGCACTTCGTTCCCAAACTGCAGGTTTACTTGAGGTTCCCAGAGTTTCTAAAAGTAGAATGGGAGGCAGAGCCTTCAGTTATCAGGCCCCACTATTGTGGAATAAGCTGCCAGTAAATGTCCGGGAAGCAGACACCCTTTCCACTTTTAAGACCAGGCTTAAAACTTTCCTTTTTTATAAAGCTTATAGTTAGGTCTGTTGAATCTGATAGTGTGTCTGCTAGTGTGTCTTGTTCTGCCTCCACCTCTGGCACCCTCTATACTTTCATTACCCCCTTCCCGAACCAGGGTTTGAATCCCATTCCCGCTTATCTTGCCTCTTTTATTTCTCCCCCTACCCGAACCAGGGTTTGAATCCCCACCCCGCTGTGACTGGTGTGCAGTTGGTGAGAGGCTGAGGTAGCTTGTGGCTGTAAAAAGATGGTTGTTGCGGTGTGAGGAGCAGATCTATATAGGGAGTATAGGGAATTACTCACTGGGTCTGGTCCTTTATTTTATTATTTAGTTTTTCGTTAGCACAAGTTTCTTGTGTTTACCTTGAATAGGGATGGCTCAGGTAATCCTGAAACATCCCATAGTTAAGCTGCTATAGGCCTAGACTGCTGGGGGGCCTCATCTGTCACACCTTTCCTCACTTTACTCTCTTTATGTATATGTGATATTATTGTGGTCATTAACTCGTGTTTCCCTGTTCCAACAGATATCCTTTGAATGGTGTTACAGTGCCGCCGCAGCCGCGGCCCCCTTCCCCCCCTTTCTGTCTTCTCAAACCCCAGCTGGTCGAGGCGGATGGCCACCCTTCCTGAGTCTGGTTCTGCCAGGGGTTTCTTCCTGTTAAAAGGGAGTCGTTTCTCTCCACAGTCGCCTCAGGCACGCTCTGGCCGGGAGATTGGACCGAAAAACAAAAAGTTTTCAGTAAAATCTGTTGGTTTTCTTAGCTAGGAAATTGTTTTTGAATTGGCTCTATATGAATGAATTGGATTATTTTATGAATTATGATTATTATTAATTAACTGAATTCCAATTGGCTTGAATTGGACTTTCTATCTAAGTGCCTTGAGATGACATTTGTTATATTTGGCGCTATATAAATAAAAATGAAAATGAATTGAATGATGACACTAGTTTTTGACTGTCATCTATGTCAGTTCTGTTCATCACATAATTACAAAAATCACACAGAATGTGCATTAGAATGTATAGATTCCGAATCCATAAAAAAAAAAAACCTGTAAAAACGTATTTTTACCATGTGGGAGCCAACGCATGGGCAGTAAAAACATAGTTTTACGTGACTTGGGAGTCAATGTGTTAAGTGGGCTAAATCGCTTATATTAAAAGTATTGATGCTCCGATCGATCGGCTGCCGATCATGATCGGCCGATAATGCCCAAAAATAACCTGATCAGCGATCGGAAAAATATGCCGATCAAAAAACCGATCACGTGACGTAAATTACTAGCTTTTTTTTTTTTTTTTTGACATAAATTACTAGCGACCACTTTCTAATGTGGTACATGACGTGTGTACAGAACCGAACAGGCAAAACCTCTACAGTGCATGTCGACAACATGACCTCTCCTGTCTGGAATTTCTTCAAAGTGTGTCAGAAAGATGTGAAACTTACTGCGGTCACGCCATCTGCGGTTCGGAGAGGCACGGTCGCGCTAGCTACACTTGAAAATCGAGTGCCCGTTTACATCGCGTCGTACGGTAAAGCGTGTGAGCGGATTTATGGTGCATTCAAGTGCACCCCGTAAACTCAGAAATCTATATCAAAGTTGATTTTTCATTTGTTGGAATACATACACCTGTCATTACTTGGTTGTTTTTTAACTACATTCTTTTTAATGATTAAAACAAAATGATAGAACAAAATTATTGAAGCATATTCAGAATCAAACTCATTTCTGCATAGTCAGATTTAAAAACTTTATTTAGAACCAAATCAAAATGTTCTCTGCAAACCAGATTCTTGTTCTACATGTCCCCAGCTACCTCTGGCGGTTTAATTTCTATAAATGGTGCACTCTCTGCTATATGAAAGGCATGGAAATGTCAGATTCCTTCCGTGATCGACAATCGGGCAGATCATGATTTTGGTGATTGGTCCAAAAAATGCTGATTGGAGCATCACTAATAAAAAGTAAACCAATGAAAATTGCTGCTGTGATTTGATTCTTTTAATAAGCCATGTAACTGGCTATGATCCAAGGTGTTGAACAGTTGTGATGCAGGTGCGTGGCCGCAGCGTGCACATCTGATGCTGCTCACAGTGCTCCTCAATGTGCTCAGGGAGCTGGTGTGTTTGCCCAGACACATGAAAAATTAGAGGGAAGGCAGATAAGTATGATGGAGTATCCCTCAATGACGTCCACTATTTCTGCCTCCCTTCATATCAATGCTAACAGCCACCTAGCGATAGCCGCAGCTGTTATGGTGTTTGCTGCTCGGAAGCAGGGGAGTGCTCGGGCTGCACTTCGGTCTGCACGGTTTACACAGCAGGCAGTGATACAAAGGGAGAGAAAATAGGGCCAAGCGATGTGAGCTCTGACTTTTTCTGGAGGGAGGATTTTGTGATGCAAATGTATTACTCTTTTGAACGCATATTGTTTTGAGAAGTAAAACGCTTTATTTTCGGGACCCTAGCAAACTAGCCGGACTACTTTCATCAACACCAAAACGAGGCTGGAACACTGCTCACAGGACGCAGCAGGGGGTAAGAAGATGTTCATAAATGATGTTGATGATACAGTGGAAACCGCCTATAGTGATCACGTTGGTCCAGAGCCAATTTGAACACTATAAGCGGTTGATTACTATAACCGAATTTGTATTACAGTACAAGTATTTCACTTATTTTTTTATGGAGAATATCATCTAAATGCCATTTGTATCGTTTTTCAATGAGAAAAATGAAATGAAACGGATAGCTTCAGCATTTACTGAATTTATTATCATGCAAATTTAATTACAGTACTGCGCAGTGCGCAGACATACTGTAGGCTAACTCAAATACAGTACGTTACTTATTCTCTGTTGTGCCGCCGGTGCATTTTTTTTCTTACAAGTCAGAAAATAAAGTTTGAATTCAATCCGCCTTTCAGCACCCCTGCTCGGATCCATGCTCCTCCGTGCCGGTGTTCTGTCGATTTGTGCTACAGTACTTGGCGTGAAAACGAAACTTAGAAAATCGGCTTGGCGCATGCGCAAAACCACAAAGTAGCAATTCTCGACAAGTAGGAGAAATCGAATGAACACCGGCCTCCCATCTTACAAGAACCAGCCTGGAGCTTCCAGCGGCCACACGCGCATTCAATCCGCTCTCCAGCACCCATCCTCGGACATATGCTCCTCCATGACTTCCTTTTTCCAGCCATGATTCGGGCGCTTGCTGCCCGGTGTCAACTCGTTACGTTAGCTAGCGAGGCAGAAGCAGACGTCCAGAAAGGAATCAAGGAAGTAAAAAATAAAATAGCTACACGTAGTTTTAAAATTATTTTTGCACATGTTTACATTCATAAAAAGGCCAAAAATGAACATTATAAGCGGATTTCTTGATCACTATAAACGAATTATTTAAACAGCATTTGTATAGAAATGATTCCGTCCCAAGCCTTTTGATCCATATAAGCGGTTGATTACTATATCCGTGACCACTATAAGCGGTTTCCACTGTATAAGATGTCACACAGCTTCATGTCAGGAGAGGCGAACTATCCCTTTAACTTTGATGTGATTCTTTGTTTGTTCTTTAGTTTTTTTGTCATGGTGTATTGTCTGTATGTGTTTATGATACCTGCCTGAGGACAACGGATGAAATTTAGCAGCTGTGCTAACTCCGGCATATTTACATGGATGCTTTGCTGATATGTTGATTAATGTGCAGAGTCCTAACCAAATAAATAAGAAATAAAATAAAAACCTCCTCCACACTGACCTGCGGCCCGGTGGACCCAGAGGATGAGCCGGCTCTGTTACTGGTGGAGGGGTTCTGCTCCTGGTTCTGCTCCTGGTTCTGCCCCTGGTTCTGCTCCTGCTTCAGCTCCTGCTTCAGCTCCAGCTCCTGCTCCAGCTCCTGCTCCAGCTCCTGCTCCAGCTCCTGCTCCAGCTCCTGCTCCAGCTCCTGCTCCTGGTTCTGCTCCTGCTTCAGCTCCTGCTTCAGCTCCTGCTTCAGCTCCTGCTTCAGCTCCATTCTGGTCCGACTGATGGACTCTGCAACTGTCAGCACATACGATAAGATCCAGCTGTGGCGTGCAGCGTGTTAAACCACACCCACTTTTCTTCTTCTCTTGATAACCTTTCTGCACAGTTTTTAACCATCCAGTCACATTCCATTAAACTCATTACTGTGCTTTTTATTTAAATGTGAACTTTAAAATGCTTCTTTAAAGACCCACTAAGGTCACAGTTCAAAATATTTGTAGCTTTTTGATCAAATTCAGAATTTTTTTTTTATAATAGCAACTCTGTTGACCGACACCCACTGTGTGCAATATCCCATAAATCTCATCTGAGTCAGTGGAACACCATCAACTTAAAGGCCATGGCGGGATGCGCTCCGGCTGATTTCACCAGAGGAGGCAGGCGGACAGGGAGACACAGACACAAAACCGCAGGTCTCTCTGCTTCCTCTGTCCCCGGTGGTGTGAGCTGCTGAGGGCAACACACGCACCCACAGCACTTCGTACATCTACTCGCAATAAAAACTGCACTGAACCCAACGTTGTATTGCCTTCACCACTCAACAAGCATACTAATAGCGGCAGCCAGGAAAACCCATGGCACCTGTGACGTCACACGGAAGCCCCGCCCCCAGTTTGGAATTCCAGGAAGGATTTCCAAGCGGCAAATTCAAAATCGCAAATTTGATGCGTTTATGAAATGTTTTGGTGTAGAGTCCAATGATCATTATTATTCCTCTGTGTATGTATTATCATTATGTATTGGGTGTAGTGTCAGCTTTCTGTAGGCCTTTAAATCATTTTACTACATTAAGACAATGATCCTGTTTGAGGAAAGGGTCCCAATTAGGGTTGCCAACTCCCTGAAAAATAAATAAGGGACCCCTCATTAGAAGGGCCGGCCGACCCGATTGCCTTCTCTCTTCCTGGCCTGATGAATTTTTTAGCCCCTTTTTTTGTGAATGAAACGATATTTTAACTATCTAACTCGAACCGGAATTGAATTAGATGCATATTTTTTGAGTGACATGAACACATGGAAAACAAATTATTATTCAGGAATTCACTTTAATACAAAATCAACTGAATAAAATAAGTATCTTTCTTAAAGGGACATTATGTAATTTCTTCCCCCATCTAGTGGTGCAATTCTATTTTGCAAAGTCGAATGAATTTGCTCTCTAGCGCCTCGCGTTTTCAAATGTGCGCTGCAACTTCTTGAACTATGGCAGGCTGCATGTGTCAAGATTCAAGAAGCTATACTTTCAGACTCAATGTCCATACAAACAAAAAGACATCAAGACACACAGTACAAAGGATTACAAAACACACATACAATAACACTATAAATACAGATGACAGATAACATGTCAGTTAACAGAAGTTGACATAGCCTTTGGTGTGCAAGCAATGCAATTAGTCATATTCCGGGAGTTACCGGAAGTGACGTCGACGCAGCGTTAGCAGCACTGTTGCTGTCTGGAAAGTGTTCTTTTAAATAAACTCCCGGTAAACTTACAAACTTTCTAATGCCTCGTTTTGTGAGTTAAGAGCCTATGTGTACTACGGCAGAAGTTTGGTAACAATCAATGCATTATTAGTGGGATAATTTATGAGATAAAATCTATTTAGCATTAGCGCCAGTAATAAGCCATTCGGTGGATAGCCCTATCTTGACCAGTGTTGACCATTGCTAAAGATGCTTCTGATGGGGTATTTGGCTGGATGTCATGGTGGAAATGACGCTAGGTCATCGCTTTAACGGGACCAGGTTGAAGTGATGTATACACATTATTTTGCTAGGAGTTAGCTCCTTAGCTACCCGACCTAGCAGACCATGCTGTTTAGGCTGAGCATTCTTACGGTGTTAGACACATATATGTGTATATATATATATATGTATTACCATTCCCCCACACCCCCAACCCCGCTGGGTGTAGTAAGAGGTTAAAAAATAATATTACTACTTCATGGCATGCATAAGACCATCATTTACCACCGTCTAAACGTGAAGTCAAAATGACTTAATTTTTGTCGTTTTTCATAGACCGGAAGGACATGGCAGCCTCCATAGAGCTTGCCCGCTCTATGTAGATACAGACAAGTTATTCTTCACTCAGGAGGATAAGTGAGATTTTTGACAGAGATAAATTTACACCAATGAGGACTAATTTATGAATTAATATGTTGATTTGAGCTAATGAATGACTTAATATATTACATAGTGTCCCTTTAAAGGAGAAGTTTTTTTAAAACCTGGACCTTATTTCTGGCATAAAATACCTTCATCTACTCACCGATGACAGTTTGGTGAAAGTCGGCGTCCTTCGGAAGATATTTAGATCACTGGAGACCGGCTTATTTCCATATAACAGGGCAGAGACAATACAGCCTCTAAATAAGGCATTATCTGTCTTTATTTCACCGATACTTTAAGATCAATGAATGAATGAACACCACTATTGCTCTGTTAGCTCAGAGCTGCCCTGTAGTTTGTTATTTTATAGCAGAGTGGTGCAAAAAGTCTACATTAAGTGCTTTCAGAGGGTTACATGGTTCTGTAAAAACATTCAGAAAACAATACAGCAATGTACTGATATTAGAAAACGTACTTTGTACTTTTGAATACTTAAGTATTTTTAAAAGTAAGTTCTTCAGTATTTTAACTTGAGCAAAATTTTGAACTTGTAGTTGACTAAGATTTGACCATGAGTATCAATACTTTAACTCAAGTACTGGAGTTGAGTACTTTGTTAACCATTGCTTAAAGCAGTGTCTGCTTACTTTCACCCATGCTGCTGCCTTGTTGTCTTCCGCCATCTTCTCCGCGAGCAACATTAACTCCTCGACCAATGAGCTGACAGCTTATTCTCGGGTGTGAATATGCTGTCAGCTCATTGGTCACAGAGCAGGACAGGGTTTGGGAACAAGTTTACCGCACATTTTCATATAAAGCCCCGTTATTCTTTTCCATTGGCATGATACTGACTATTTTTAGACTCTCACAGTAATACGGGACAAAGTGCGTCCCTTTTCAGCTCAATACGGGACAGGTGCTGTTGTTTCTAAATACGGGACGATTCCGTTTTTCAAGGGACGGTTGGCAACCCTAGACCCAATATCATCCCAAAGACTGAGGTTCAGATTCTCTCCGTTTCTAAACAGGTTCTCATTTCCAGAACCTTTTTATCATGTGCTCAGTCCTTGTTGATTCATGGATAACAGAAAATATTGAATATGTAAAGGAAAGTGAATAATGAAGCTTTCATGAGAGACTTCTGAAGAGGACAGTCAGACTGTCTTTTAATGGGCTTCTGAGTGTAAATCTGAGAAATCATTAGAGATGCACCGATTGCAAAATTCTTGGCCGATACCGATTTCCGGTTTTAGAGGAGGTCTGACCTGCCATAACCGTTTTTTCCGATACCGATTTTCAATCTAAGAAATAATTATAATCATTTAATAGACACTATATTTGTTTGGCTTGAGTACCCTTTCCCAAATTTAATACAAGTACCCTTCTCCCAGACAACATTTGGCAGTGCTGTGTCAGAAAAGTACCGCCTACTTGGTCATTTGTACCGTGGACGATCAGTGCCATGAACTCCATTATTTTCCTAGTGGTGGCGATGGACTTTTCAGTGTTGATGTTGAACATAGCAGCCACGGTGGAGGGTTGTTGTGGTTGCTGCGACTCTGCTGCATCCCTCCTCTTAGCGGCAGTGTCCTGCTTATTTTTGCTTAACAAACCTAGGTGCTTCTTTTCCAAGCGTACCGCTTATGGTGATCACGTTGGTCCAGAGCGAATTTGAACACTATAAGCGGTTGATTACTAAAACCAAATTTGTATTACAGGTATTTCACTTGTTTTTTTATGCAGAATATCATCTAAATACCATTTGTATCGTTTTTCAATGAGAAAATTGAAATGAAACGAAACGAAATGAATAGCTTCAGCATTTACTGAATTTTATTATCATGCAAGTTTAATTACAGTACTGCGCAGTGCGCAGACATACTGTAGGCTAACTCAAATACAGTACGTAACTTATTCTCTGCTGTGCCACCGGTGCATTTTTTTTTTTACAAGTCTGAAAATAAAGTTTGAATTCAATCCGCCTTTCAGCACCCCTGCTCGGATCTATGCTCCTCCGTGCCGGTGTTCTGTCGATTTGTGCTACTTGGCGTGAAAACGAAACTTAGAAAATTGGCTCGGCGCATGCGCAAAACCACCAGCCTCCCATTTTACAAGAACCAGCCTGGAGCTTCCAGCGGTCACACGCTCATTCAATCCGCTCTCCAGCACCCATCCTCGGACACATGCTCCTCCATGACTTCCTTTTTCCAGCCATGATTCGCGCGCTTGCTGCCCGGTGTCAACTTGTTACGTTAGCTAGCGAGGCAGAAGCAGACGTCCAGAAAGGAATCAAGGGAGTAAAAAATAAAATAGCTACACGTAGTTTTAAAATTATTTTTGCACATGTTGACATTCATAAAATGGCCAAAAATGAACATTATAAGCGGATTTCTTGATCACTATAAACAAATTATTTAAACAGCATTTGTATAGAAATGATTCTGTCCCAAGCCTACTATATCCGTGACCACTATAAGCGGTTTCCAAAGTTTGTTGTTCCAAATGTCTTTGGCGTTGATCCTCCACGGCTTACTTTTGACTTGCAAGCATTACAAACAGCGTGTTTTGGGTCGTCCTGGCACAAAGTGAAATAAGTCCAAATCAGTGACATGTTTTCTTCCTGAGTCTTGCTAGTTTTTAGCTGTTTTGCTCTGGGTGCTTTGAGCTGCTAGCACCGCGCATGCGGGTCAGTTTGATCAGCCGAAAACCGGAAATTACGACAGTGACCGGCCGGTCACCGATTGGATATAAAACCGGCTTTTAAAAAAAAAAAAAAAAAAAAAAAAAAAAAAAAAAAAAAAATCGGTAGGGCCGATTGATCGGTGCATCTCCAGAAATCACACACTGATACTGAGGAGAACTGGATTTCTACTGCTCCTGTGATTCTTTCCTGGATCACCCACAAGTCTTTATAATAATGCTAACTTAAACTCTTCATGTCATTAAAGGATGTATATTGAGCATAATTAAGTCCCATTTTAAGATCTAATCATGAAATATGGCATATTGTGTACGTTAAACACATCAAATCACATGTTTTGGCTGCACACTTCTATCAAAAAGCCAAATGATGCTCAGATAAGTCTGGAAAGAACCATTCTACATTTGACATTGATCATCAAACTTTTTAAATCACAAAAGATTTCAGCAAAACTACAGAAAGAAGTTAAGAAAACTGCAGCTTTAGTGGGAAATATGACAGGATGGTCAAAAAATGCCCCAAAAGGTTAGAAAAGAGGAAGAAAAGGGCCCAGAAGTATGTTTCACACACAGCTAAAAGGATAAAGCTCCATCTTATTTGGCCATCTGATTGAAATCTATAGCTGAGGTTGTGTTTCTGGGATGGTTTAATGCTTTAACTGTTAGCATTAGCTTTAGCATTAGCATGCCGGGCTAACTGTGAATAGCAGCCAGGTTATCTGAACTTTTTACTCTCTGCTGCATGTTCTGACTCCCCGTGTCCAGCAGCAGGAATCCAACCAATGACACAGAGCACTTTGAAGACATTTCTGCTAACGTCTGACCGCTAAATTCATTCTTTTCTGGACTCACCTGCATGCAGCTTTCTGTTGCTATGCTACCAGATGTTCCGAGATGAGCCGAGATGAGCCGAGGCTTCGCAGTGTGTGTCGGGTAATGGGCCGTTTCTCAATGTGCGTATTTGTCTGTAGTGATGTTCCCAACAGGGTCTTGACTCTGAAGCGCGTGTCCACTTCGGATGTATTTTGTGAAGCTCGTACCGAGGCGCGTGTCAATGACTATGTGGTGACGTCATAGGCCTTTCGAACCGGCCGTACCATGTGACCGGTTTAGGAGGGTTTTTTTCAGTAAAATGTATTTTTCTATGTAAATGTACAAAAAGCATGGCATACAAAACATTGTACAGATATCTGTAGTGTTGAGCTGACTGTAGAAATATCAACATAATCAACATGTTATTCTGTGTATGATTAAGTTTAAAAAATGAAGAAATAATACATTATACATATAAGATAAAACACAATAGACCGAAGCTATTTATCAGAAAGAATTATATCTATATCTACATATATCTCAGAAGAAATGAAAATCTATATATTTATCTATAGATAAATATATATACTAATGGATTTTATATTTAATTACTTTGAAGATATGATAAATAAATATATCCATGATACCCATAGTGATGCTGACATGATTCTGTTGGACTTAAATGATGCACTAACTGAAGGTTAATCTGACTGATGAAAGTATCTTGGGAACAAAGAGGGAACAGGATGAGACCAAGAGGCTTCAGCTGAAGATGGTGTCATAAGTCTCCCACTAAGAATCTCTGGGGAAAACAGTGAGAACAATAAATATGTAGTTCCACCATCCTGTCCTCACACCACACTGCTAAGATTCCAATAAATGTCAGTCTGCTGTAGATTCAAGATTCAAGATTCAAAGTTTTATTTGTCACATGCATTGTTATACACGGTACAACATGCAGTGAAATGACTTTTGACCACCGTCCACAAAATACAAAATATAAACTAGGTAGCAAAGTAACATTACTGGAAAGTTAAAGTAAAATTAAAAATTCCTAAATAGAATCGTAGAATATCAAATACAATATATACAATATATAAGCAAGATTAAAGTACAAGGTAGGATTAAAAATATATACATATAGAATAAAATAGAGTGCAAAATAAAGTAAAGTAAGTAAATAAATATAAATATATGCACGTATGTGCACAGGTTAGAGTCCGAGCTATGTTCAAAAAATGCACCGTTTAAAGTCTGGAATATGTGCAAAAATGTGCAATTGCTGTTGAATGTGCAAAAAATGCAAGAAAATGCAGTCCGGTTGTGTGTGAGTGAGATGGTGGACTAGTCTCTGTTCTCATTCTGTAGTTCCCCTACAATCCAGCAGAGGGTGCTGTGACTAAGAGGAGCTGAATAAGTGGAATCTGTGAGATGCAGTTTTATCTAAGAAGCAGATGATGTTCTGGTAGAAGAGACATTTCCATCTCACTAACATGGCTGCGGGTGATAAAGTCAGAGGGTGGGACATGGTGGAAGATGGTTGTTCTGGGAACTACCAAGAAGCTGAAGATGTAAAAATCTACTTTTATGGAGGAGACTAAGAATGACAAAGAGTTGTGTTCCTGAAAGTGAGTTTTCAGTGATTCAGACCTGATCCCACTCACTGGTGATTGATGGAAATGATCAACATGACCATATAACCTAACTCCAGCAGAGTCTGGGTCCTCTATGACATGAGAGCTAACAGCATCACAGTGTGAACAAAAAGCAATCAGCCAATCAGCTCAGAGAAGAATCTACTCAATATTTAAACATGTGGGCTGAAAAACACTGTGGGGAACAACTCTGAGACACCTTCTGATTCACATGAGAAGACATTTTAGTTGTTATTTGATTTCATTCAACAGAAACAAAACAATTCAAACATCTCCAGCTTCAGAGTTTTTTTCTGGAGTTTTTTCTCTTCATTAACAGCCACTGAATAAAACTCGCTTTCACTTTAATCTTCTTTGTTATTGTTTTTGAATGGGCTCCGGATGGATGAATTTGACTACTATTGAATGAATTGGATGATGATAACAATGAATTGGACTGTATTATTGAAGCGTCTTGAGATGACATTTGATTGTGATTTGGCGCTTTATAGATAAAATGAAGTGAAGTGAATTATTCTGAGGAGCAGTTTATGTAGGTGAGCCACAGCTAAAGCGGAACAAGTCCAATATTCTCTCTGCCTTCTGCTTCTGCACAAGAGAAACAACAAAGAAAGCAGAGTGCTGCTGAGATAACAGCAGCTGAGTCCAGAACTCATTAATACAACATGAATAACAGGAAAGTTTCTGAGGACATTAAACAGCTTTGGCTTGTTGTCAGATTCTGATCAATTCATGAAGCTAAACTGGTGGTTTGGTGCAGCAAACTGGTCCCAGCAGCTGGACATCAGTGGTTGGACTGGTGGACTACCTCAGTGAAGAGTAGAGGACATCTGGCTCTGCTGGAGACTCTGAAAACAAACACACACAGTTCCAGCTGCAGGAAACAACTCCAGGAGAAAGGATTGAAGCTGATTATCTCTGGGACCTTCAGTCAGTATTGGGAACCTCATCAGTTAAAGTTTCCACTTTTAACTCTGCTTGTATTCTGCAAAGTGCTTTAAAGTGTAGTGGGGGAAAGTGTCTAAGGGTGTTGGTGTAAATATGTGCAACCCTCCTAAGCAACTATAGTGCAGGTAGGTGTCCAGAACAAACAGGACGGCAGAGAGATGTGTCTATAAATAAATTACAATTTTTATTAACAATAACGATTTCGGACACAATAGACTAAAAATAGCATCAGAGTTTGTAGACAGTCTATCAAAAATAGAGCCAGTAACTCTACAGGCCAATATTAGATTTCAGAATGATGCATTTAGGACCTAAAACACCACATATCCACAGAGCTACTTAAATATGGCACCAAGTTCACGGCTCACACTACACACAGATGAGGTGCTTAAACAGTTCAAGTCACAGCAAAAAAAGGTGCCCCGATGTTTGCCTGGTCTAAAACGGCTGTCTCAGGAAGAGGTTGCTCAATACCAAATAAAAGAATGGATTATGCCCTCTAACCATACAAATGTATTAAAAACGAATAAACAAATAAAGAAACACAGAGAACAAAGGCCCGCCCTAACAGCCCTAACAGTCCTGTCTAATGAACAATGCCTTTGTCAGTGTAGTGGACCTATTGACCCATCCCACGTGACGTCACAAAAAAGCGTCAGCCCTTTTGGACGTGAAAACAAGTAGTCTACCACAGCCAACAACGGAGGAGCGAGGAACATTCAAAGGAAAATATTGATTCGATCAGTAAGGTTTACATCATGCCGGCATATTGTTGCGCGCCTGGGTGTACCAACAGTCAGCAGACGAGGAAAGATTTGCCTTTTTACCGGATCCCCACTGACCTTGAGCGACGGAGAAGATGAGTCGCGGCGATCAACAGGAAAGACTGGCAACCTTCAGCATACCAGTGGTTGTGTAGTGACCACTTTGTTGGAGGTAAGTGTCGAATAAAGATCTATAACATACACATGAAAAATAAAGATAAAGCCTGAGAGGGATTTTCCACGGCACACCAGATGATCTCTCACGGCACACTAGTGTTCCCCCGTGCCATTTCAGGGTTGCCTTTCTACTAGATAAAACATAACACAGCGCCTTTAGTAAAGCACTACGACTTGGTCATTGCAATTCTCGTAATAGCAAGATTATAACACAGTGTCAACGGGTTTACATGTCGTTTATCCTGGTGAACAACGTTAAATGAAAAATGTAAACAAACCTTAGCTGTAAAAAGATGGCGCCCACCGGCTCCAGGGACGATCCACTGGTAAAAGGCAGGTCACATAGCCCGACACAAAATATTTGTAGGCATCCAAACTCTTGTATGCCTTTAGATCCTTTCCCGTGTATGGCGATGGGTTTTTTACAACATAAATATAAAGGTCGTGGGGGCCGAAGTCGGGTAAAGACGAGGCGGTGGCATGCTGTCGGACGTCTGTAAACAGCCCTAGTGGAAGCAAGTACACGTCGTTTTCTAAACCTCCAATTTTCAGCTTCTCCAAATACCTCTCCCTCTGCTGGCCCACTAAATGCCCGACCTCGCTGGATAGTGGAGTTTTTTTCTGCATCTTGTTCTTTCTTCTTTTATTCAATTTTCAGTCTGTCTGTATCGTTACTGTTACTATCGTTACTCGCAAATCGTTGTCTTCTATACGTCCAAAATGGCGGTTGCTTTACGAAAGTCACGTGACTGGGAAGGGTCAATAGGTCTTAAACAACCCAGGTAGTCAACCTGTAAGCACCTCTTTAGCTCTTCCCCATGCTGTATATAAAGCCTCAAAATGGCTGCCTTCAGCCTCTTGCTGAGCTTGTGTTGCGACCTCATTCAGGTGGTTCCCTTGCTGCTGTGCTTTGTCTTTATTAGTTTGTTTGTACTGTTCTGCTGTGCAGTGTTTGGTTGGTTCTACTTTTGTTTTGCTTGTGTAGTTCTTTGTCTTTTAGTGTGATTATTGATTTGATTATTAGGTTTGTTAACCTTTCCTTTTTTTTGAGTTTCAGTGTGGCCCGGGTGTCATCAGGTGGGAGGCTCGGCACTGTGGTGAGGACCTCACTTCCGTTTTTAAAAGTACACTGGGGCACTTTTAGCGTGTTTGTGGTGGCTTTTCAATTGTAGTGTTGCACCCCCTGCTTAAGAAAGAGACACACATCTGGTAGCATGCCTCCCACTGAGGCCCCGCCCACTGATTTTAATTTTGTTAGTCATTTGGCTTTTAATATGGTTCTAGCCGGCCTTTTAGCTTTGTCATTAAAAATACTTTACTAAATTTGTCTTGTGTTTAACCTTCTTTCGTTTCTTCGCAGCAGCAGCTTTACTTAAGTTTTATTCATAAAGATTATTTTAAATAAATAAATATATATTCTTTACTTTACTGTCTCTGCCTCCTCAGTCACGGCCCTGCGTCCTTACAGCAATTGGGTTTCAGTTGTCATATACTGAGGTGCGAGTCCCCAGGTGGCGTTGTTGGCTCTAACAGTTTCATCCTTTACTCCGCTCCTCGCCACATCAGTATGAGGACGCCCGTCAGCCAATCAGCCCAAACAAATTACATAAAAAACATATTACACTGGACATTCATTCAGTTTGCATAAAGCCTCATGCATCAGTATGTAACACTCACATGTACACGCCGTATGTTAGTGAGCAGTGCCCCTGCGTTCGGCCACGCTAAGGAAATCAGAACGTAAACAACAATTACCCTGCCGCACAATGTGCACATGAACGGGGTTAATTATCAACCGCATTATGGAATGAAAGCGTGTGCACCTGTACAGCAACTGATTTCTTATATTCAGTGGCGACTGAGCACGGAAGCCCGGCGTCCCCTCACACCGGCTGAGTTCCCCATGAGCCGGCAGAGGAAGAGAAAGGACCAACCTGCTACAGCCGACCTAAAGAAGCAGAAGGAAGAGCAGCACAGAAGCTCCCAGAGTCTGCTGGGAGTGTGTGTTTCAGCCTCCTGAAGAGAAGAACTGCCCCAGCAAAGCAGCTGTTTGTAACAGTGAACTGAAGCAGCTGCAGCTTTACTCTGTGCTGCTGCAGAGGCAGAGGTGGACCTGCACCTGCAGCGTGTTAAAGGCCTAAAAGCACTTTGGAAGCTTATAGAACGGCCTCAGTTCCCCAGTGAAAAGGGCTTCAGCCGGATGAAAGAGTACAAATGTTCCAAAGCATAGAGATAACCCATTCAGAGTTTTAGCAGCTGATACACACGGAGATCATGGAGACACATATACTTAGATATGAAATCAATAAGTGCTGCCAGCACACTGCACAGGACCCAAACTCTGAATGCTGAGCTGGAGTCAGGTTGGGTTATCAGAGCATAGAGGCTGGAAGCAGGGTGAACAGCTGACCTGCTTCTGTCCAGAGTTGGGAATAAAGAGCAGCTGTACCTCTGGTCCTGTTGGATCTGATGACTGTTTGTCCAGAAGTGAGGTGGTCTGTCCTGACTGCAGAGTAGACTGCAGTTAGATGGCTTTCTGCAACATGAAATACATCCAAATTATATCCCTGCAGGACATCACTGCTGCTGGGGAAAACATTAGATTTTCCTCCTGCAGCAGGATGAAGAAGACGTGACAAACAGAAACACTTTTGCACAGTTTGCTCCTCTTCTTAACACCTCTGCTGAGAGCAGTAAATAACCAAATATAGATGGTGAGAATCAGCCTGAAAGCGGAGAGTGGACGACCACGAAGCTGCAGCTTCTGTTTCTACAAGAGAACAGCTTTGAGCACAGGGTGGAAAACAGATCTGCTGTCACACTATCAGCAACCACAGCAGAGCTCTGTGCAGAGAGAAGTCTCAGCATCAGAGAACAGACTGCAGGAGGAAGCTGCAGCTGTGCTTTCACATGCACACTTTCTAACTCCACAGGACTATTCTGTCAGAGTTCATAATACAACTTTAGGTAATACAGTAACATTTGCTTGTTGTGTGGAAATAAACCGTCTAACGTGGTCCCAAACCAGCTCAAACTTCATCTCCAAACTAAACATCCGTCACTTCAGAACAAGAACACCAAGTATTTAGTTTGCCTGCATCAACACACTGAGAAACAGACAACTTTCATTAGAAAAACCTCCACGTGTTTTCTATGTGGAAGCTGAAGTCAAAGCAAATAAAAACAGCAACACAGGAGCAGAGGCGTGAACACTACCTGCCTGTGTAGCGCACTTGATTCTGCGTTGTGTCTTGTGGGAATTAACAGCCGGACAATAGCTGATCTGAAGGCACCTTTAATGCTCCTGCATTCAAATAGCAGAAAATAGTAAGCAGAAACAGGCTTTACTCATCGGTGTTCCACAGCGCCTTCTCCCACAGAATCCGAACAGAAAGGAAAAGCGTGCGACTTGTGTAAAATAACACCCTCCTCCTGAGGGTTCTCAGGAGGAACAACCAGGAGCTAAAGCTTCTGGTGCCACTATTGAGAGCATCATCGCGTACGGCATCACACCATGGTACGGAGGGTGCTCAGCAGCAGACAGGAAAGCGTTACAAAGGGTGATCAACACAGCCCAGTGGATCAGTGGCTGCTCCCTGCCCAGCCTGGAGGACATTGCCACTTCTCGCTACCTCAGCAGAGCGGACAGCATCATAGGAGACACATCCCACCCCAGAAATTACCTGTTCGACCTGCTACCGTCTGGACAACGTTACAGGTCACACAAGTCCAGGACAAATAGGCTCAGGAACAGCTTCTATCCAAGAGCCATCACTTTACTGAACAATAGAAATAAATAGATACCAAATCTTTACAGTTCATTCATCACCACACGCAATAATGAGAACTGTGCAATACACCTCATGTGCAATTTCGGAAAAATGTGCAATATTTTATATTTTATTACTGTGCCTTCATTTTATTTCATTTTATTTAAATATATTTAAACTTACTTAGTCTTGTTATAATTTCTGATGTCTTATAAGCACCTTTGGAGTTGCAACCAAATCTCATTGTAATGCAAATTATAATGACAATAAAGGCGATTCTATTCTATTCTATTCTAAAATAAGTACAATAATTAATAACTAAACCCAAAAATGGGCATAATAGTCTTAAGCAGTACATGAATAACAAAAAAAGTAATAATTAAACAAAATAATCCCAGACCAAAAATAATGAAACATCACATTCCTGCATTCAAATAGCAGAAAATAGTAAGCAGAGACAGGCTTTACTCAACGGTGTTCCACAGCGCCTGTTTAACCATGAACAGTACTATTTTCAGCACGTGGATGTAGCATTTTTATTAGCAATGTTTCATGTAGCATAGATCAGCTAAATATCTGGTAACACAGTTACACAGTGCTCCAAAACACACTATTTTACAAGAACAGTAGTAAAACTATCACTTATTAGGCTTAAAAAACACTTAATAGAACACAGAAACAAAACTTCATACCTTCTCCCACAGAATCCGAACAGAAACAAGCGACGGAGAACGTGGGAAAACCTTTCACGGACTGTAATAGTATGATCCATTAATTTCGTTTTCTTGACCCCGAGCTGACACTCAAAACAAAAGTCCATGAACTCAAAATGTTCAACAGTAACGATAATAATTCACATTTTTATTCACAGCACATAAAATTTTAATAAAAATAATAATTTTGACACAGGAAGTTACCTGCTGTATTGTCGTCTTTTCAAAATAAAAGCTAACGGTGCTCACATAATTTCCTATTCGAATAGCTTCTCGCTTGACAATCTAATGTAACAACATCACACTGCTACACCTGCAGAGCCTTTGTAATGAGATGCTCGGGCCTAACGCTGCTTAACAAACAGCTAAAGTTCCTCCGTCAGAGAACACAGTTTCAGACATATTGATGATGGAGTTTTAGAGCATCTGAATGAACTGAACACCGACATGAAAACCCGCTCACAAGCACCGACAATGGATTCTGCCCAAAGATGCACCTTTGGAAACAACACCTGGAACGGGCCAACCTGGACATGTTCCCCCTCTGAAATGACTGAAATGAAGTGTTGCAGCACTTTGGGGGATAAAAGATAACAGGTGAGCACCTGAAAAAGCCTCGACTGGGTTACGGATCCTAACAGCTCAGCTGGGAGGACCTAACTGAACTAAGACGAGACCGAGGTCTAGAGCTACAGGACACTTTGCTCATCCACCTTTGGACAGTTTTTGGTTGACTGCTGCAGAGGAACTGCTCCCATCGTCCAAATATATCTAAGAGAGCAAGAAGTGTCCAACAACCGTCTCACGGCTCTAAACAACAGAGCTGCTGTCCTGTTGGCTCTCAGTGTAAACCGTGATGCCATCATTCACAACACGAATAGAATCCGTAACGTGATGGAGGGCTTTGAGTTCTCCCAGGAACCTGAGAGCTTTGTTGTCGGGGGTTACCTTCCTGGTGGGGTCTCCCCTGGCACCTTGTCTCAGGGGTTGAGACAAAGGCCTTGATGGAGCAGCACCAGATTGTGAAAGCTAACCCCCCTGGAAAGGGAAACTGGGACACACCCGTGGGGTCAGGCCTAGAGAAGGAGCTCACCTCCCAGGAAAGGGAAACTGGGACACACCCGAGGGGTCAGGCCTAGAGAAGGAGCTCACCTCCCAGGAAAGGGAAACTGGGACACACCCGTGGGGTCAGGCCTAGAGAAGGAGCTCATCCCCCAGGAAAGGGAAACTGGGACACACCCGAGGTGTCAGGCCTAGAGAAGGAGCTCACCTCCCAGGAAAGGGAAACTGGGACACACCCGAGGGGTCAGGCCTAGAGAAGGAGCTCACCTCCCAGGAAAGGGAAACTGGGACACACCCGAGGGGTCAGGCCTAGAGAAGGAGTTCACCTCCCTGGAAAGGGAAACTGGGACACACCCGAGGGGTCAGGCCTAGAGAAGGAGTTAACCTCCCAGGAAAGGGAAACTGGGACACACCCGAGGGGTCAGGCCTAGAGAAGGAGCTCACCTCCCAGGAAAGGAAACTGGGACACACCCGAGGGGTCAGGCCTAGAGAAGGAGCTCACACAGAACTGTAATATACCAAACACAGTAGGTTGTGCTATTCTCCGATATGCAGAGAAAGAGCAGCTGGAGCTCAGGAGCAAGAGCAGGCGCCAATGGGGAGGTTGGTGGTTCCACTCCGGCTTCCCCGGCCACAGGTGGAAGACGCTGAACCCCACGTTGCCTAGCGACGCATCCATGGGTGTATGAATGTGTGACTGAGTAGAAAGCCTGTGTTACAGACTAAGATGTGCTGTGTGAGTGTGGCTGAATGTGGCATGTAGTGTTGAAGCTTTGAGTGGTCATTAAGATCAGAAAAGTGCTGTACAAGAACAGTCCATTTCTACTTTCTGATAAGGTTCTGTGTGGGCGTGGCCTAAAGCCCATCTCTATCTGACACCACTGTCTCTTAGAGTTCCTCAAACATTTCCTGTTGTCGAGTTTAGCAGAAAACACATGAGCTGAAACAAGGTGGGGCGAGCAGTGGTAAAGCCCTGCTGCCGCCCCACACACACTTAAAGTAACACCCTTTCGTCAAACTTAATGAGTTAATGGGGGGCGCTGTTGAGCGATGGAGGAGTAAGACGTGTTCCCACGAGCTCTGATAACTTTTTCTTTATTAATACACTAAACTTTTACAAATCCGCTCTTAAGATCCTTGGAACGACGTAAGAAGACACACAAAAGTGCATTATAAAGACCAATGTAAACAAAACTATGTCAAAAAAGGGGAAAACGAGGAAATACGACCAACAAGAAGCAGGCCCCGACCAGCCCTCGGACCCGAGTGACACACCCATACCTGAGGATATGAGTGACGAGGCGGACCCACCTAACCGTGCAATATTAGCCGCTATCGCTAACCTACGAAATGAAGTCACTCAGATCAAGGACGATATATGTGCCTCCATAGATGCACGCATACAGACTGTCTGCACAGAATTTAGACAGGAGCTGGCTACAACTAAAAAGGAAATTCAGACATCCATTGAAACACTTGAAGGAGCCACGGCCTTGCACGAGAAGACTATTAAAGAGCTGGAGAAATCAGCCTCACTCCACTCCGATGATGTTACCGCTCTCCAACGCCAGGTAACACGGCTGAACTCCGAAGTGGGGAAACTGACTGAAAAATGTGAGGATCTAGAAGGCAGATCTAGGAGGCACAACATTAGAATAATCGGAGTTCCCGAGGGGGTAGAAGGACCCAGACCGCGGGACTTCGTAGCTGACCTGCTAAAAGATGCGCTATCTTTGGATGAAAAGCCACTTATTGACCGAGCACATCGGACCCTCCGGAGAACCCCCGACCCTCGAGAGCCCCCCAGGCCCTTCATCCTGAGGCTACACTATTATCATGTGCTTGAGGACATCCTACGGAAAGCCAGCGCGGCGAAACAACTTTACTTCAGAGACAAGAGGATTCAAATATTTCCCGACTATCCTCCGGCCGTGCCTAAACGAAGGGCTCTTTTCAACCTTGCCAGGGAGCTATTGCGCGACAAGCCCGGCGTCAGGTATGGACTACTTTACCCCGCGAGACTCCTGGTCACACACAATGGTACACAGACATCCTTTACAGACCCGAAAAAAGCCGAAGAATACGCGGGGCGACTCTTCGGACCAGAGTCATCTACAGCAGCAGCGGACTGATTAAAAATGATCTTGGGAATTGTTTTCCTTTTCTATCTGTGACTGGCTAGTTTGCCTCGGCAGCTGACATCAGCACAACAACTGTTACCTGCCAAAAAACATACAATGGACACACAACTGCATGACGGTGAGAAGAAATATGCAAGGTGTAAAAGTCGTGGGATACTACACCACATCCTTTATAATTTAGATACTGTACTGTTACTATCTGACAACAATCCCTTTTTCTCAGTATAAGCGTTATTCATTTATCCATTTTATTTAGTTCTGTGATTAGACTCAGCTTTATGTCTAAGTGTGATGCCCATTGTGACCCACTCTTACCCTGTAGAATAGATGTTCAGGTTTGGGGAGTACATCTGTGTTTTACTCTGCGTCTCCCAGGTACATGTGATACATGATGATAGATGCACTTGTATAAATGGGGGTGTGTGTGCCCACATGTACACCCCCTGTGCGATCGCTCGTTCCCTTTCTAATATTTTAAGTTCTTGATTATCAAGTTTCAGATCTCGGGAGCCGTTTTTGAAGTTAACAGGCCACCAATAGGTGTGGAAGTAACCTTAGTTATCGATTTGTTTGTTTTTCGGCTTCCTTAAGAAGGCTCGTGCCATTCACTTGAACTGGCTAGAGTAGTTTATTTTGTTTTGTTTAGTTTTGTTAATATGTGGGTCAGGTTGACTTGGGGAGGGAGCTGGGTTGGGGACAGAAGACCTTACAAAAACTGATTACCAATATGCAAGATACTATGAATGATACCACCAAGGTGAAAAAAACCCTCACTTTTTCCAGTTGGAATGTGCGTGGAGTAAATAATCCAGTCAAAAGAGGAAAGGTTTTATCCCATCTTAAAACACTGGCCTCGGATATTATGTTTTTACAAGAGACCCATCTGAATAATAAATCACATGACAGGCTCAGGGCAAAGTGGATAGGTGAGATCTATCACTCGGCTTTTTCTTCCAAAGCAAGAGGTGCAGCAATCTTAATTAGAAAGGGTGTACCTTTTTTGCAGAAAAAAACAATAACCGATAAAGAGGGTCGCTATGTTATAGTGATTGGAGAGACTCAGAATATCTCCCTCACCCTAGTAAACATCTACGCACCTAATACTGATAACCCTGTATTCTTTCAGAAAATGTTTGCATTAATTCCAGATATGTCACAGACTAATTTGATAATCGGAGGAGATTTTAACACCGTTTTGGATGCATATCTGGATAGATCCTCCACAAAGACACCTCCCAGAAATGCCTCAAGTGAATTCTTAAATACATATATAAATAACGCAAATATCCTAGACATATGGCGGATGATGAACCCCTCTGGTCGGGACTATTCATTTTATTCACCTGTGCATAACTCTTACAGTAGGATAGACTATTTCCTAGTTGACGCCAAACTGGCACCTTTTGTAGTGGATGCTCGTTATCATAGTATTGTGATTTCAGATCACAGTCCACTTTCCTTTTCAATATGTTTAGACCATTTAGACAAACCGCATACCTCTTGGAGACTAAACCCTCACCTACTTACAGATAAAATATTTCGTGAGTACCTAAAAGATCAAATTTAATTTTATTTTGAGATGAATGATATCCCAGAGACTTCTCCTTCCACTCTCTGGGAGGCGTTTAAAGCCTACATTAGAGGTAGCATCATCTCATTTGAAGCATCAAGCAAGAAACAAAACATGTCCAAATTGAAAGACCTGGAAGGACAGATCAAAGCAATGGATCAGGAAAATGCTCGATCCCCATCTACAGTTCTGCACAGGAAAATAACAACATTAAAATATGAACATAACCAAATTGTGTCTGTGAAAATAAGTAAAGCATTCCTGTATACCAGACAAAGGTTCTTTGAATTCGGAGATAAACCACATAAATTATTGGCTCGTCAACTCAGAAAAATGGAGAATGATAGGACAATAAATAAGGTAAAAGCCTGTGATAACAAAATACTCACAAAACCCAAAGATATTAAAAACAGGTTTCTCGAATTCTACACAGATTTGTATACTCCTAGATCCACCTCAGAGCCCGAGATTATTAATATGTTTTTAGATAAGTGTAATCTACCCAGGTTAGGATTTGAAGATTGTAAATCGCTAAATGCGGAGCTCACAATCCAAGAGATTCAATCTGCTGTTGCCTCATTAAAGGGTAATAAATCACCAGGCCCTGACGGACTCCCTGGAGAATTATATAAAACGTATAGTGAAAAGTTATCTCCTTATTTGTTGAAGGTATTTAAACACGCTCAGGAAAGTGGGGCTCTACCACCGACTTTAACTGAAGCTGTGATCACTGTAATTCATAAGAAAGGGAAAGATCCACAGGAAGTAGGTGCATATCGTCCTATTTCACTCCTGAATGTTGATGGGAAGCTATTTGCCAAATTACTTGCTAACAGATTGAGCCCCCTGCTGGAAGATTAATCCATCCTGACCAGACGGGTTTTGTACCTAACAGAAACTCTACTTTCAATTTGAGACGCCTTTTTAATATCATGTACACGAAAAGAGAACCAAACTCTGATCTTGTTATACTTGCACTCGATGCTGAAATGGCGTTTGATCAGATTGAGTGGCGATATTTATTTGAAGTTCTCAATAGATTCAATCTCGGAGATGTTTTTTTATCACTAATTAAACTTATCTACAAAAACCCTACAGCCCAAATCCTAACTAACCGAACACTATCCTCCCCATTTAAGTTATGTAGGGGGACGAGGCAGGGATGCCCCCTCTACCCTTTAATCTTTGCTCTTGCTATTGAGCCGCTGGCTCAAAGTATTAGACTTGACCCTCAGATACATGGGTACACCACTAAAGGAACAGTTAGCAAAATATCATTGTATGCAAATGATATTCTTCTTTATTTAACACGTCCACAAATTACCATTCCGGTACTTTTAGATAAAATCAATTTATTTGGCACTTTTGCAGGATATCGGATTAATTGGACAAAAAGTGTCTTAATGCCAGTCCACAGGGATGATCTGACGTTCCTGATTAATTTTCCATTTAAAATCTCCTCGGAAAATCTCACCTATTTGGGTATAGAAGTGACAAGATAATATACTTCTCTCTTTCAACTAAACTTTCCTCCCTTAATAGAAAAACTACGGTCTAGGTTATTGTTCTGGGATACTCTCCCAATTTCGATGATCGGGAGAATAAATGCGGTTAAGATGGTCTTACTCCCAAAGTTACTATATCTGTTTCAAAATATTCCAATATTCCTTAAAAAAACTTTTTTTAAACAACTAGACTCCTTAATTATTCCCTTTTTGTGGGGACACAAAGCTCCCAGAATAGGTAAGAAATATCTCTGCAAGCCTAAATCTGCAGGAGGGTTAGCATTTCCAAATTTCTTGTTTTACTACTGGGCCTCAGCGATCAAGACTTTTACTTTCTGGCTAAACACCACAAACTCACCACCTAATTGGCTACTGAAGGAACAGGAGGAATGCCATCCATATTCACTGGCTACAATTCTATTAGCACCAACCAAGGTCAGTAGATTATTATATAACAACAATCCTATTATTCATAATATGATTTGTATCTGGAAACAAATCAAATCCAGTTGTAATCTTAAATCCCTATCCTCTGCATTACCCATAGATAGAAACCCCACTTTTGCCCCGTCTGGTTTGGGTGGAGCCTTCTCTAAGTGGAATCAGAAAGGTGTTAAATGTATTAAAGATCTGTATATACAAGGTGTACTTGCCTCGTTTTGTCAATTACAGCAGAAATTTGGATTGGAAAATAATAATTTCTTTCAATATCTGCAAATCAGGGACTACATACGTAGGCATTTGGAGAATTTTCAGACTGAACCCAAAACATTAATAGATGAGTGTCTGGAATTGCCAGTAAATGAACCAAAATTGATAACACGTATCTATAATAATCTCCTGTCATTAAGTCCTCCCCCTGCCCATACACATAGACACAAATGGGAGAAAGAATTTGGCAAACCGATCTCAGAGGATCTATGGGACAGTGCTCTTGAGAAGATCAACACCTGCTCACACAGTGCAAGACATTGCCTTATTCAATTTAAAATTATACACATGCTCCACTTCTCAAAGGAAAAATTACATAAAATTTATCCAGAAGTATCACCTGTGTGTGATAAATGCAAGTCTTCCGTTGTAACCCATCTTCATGGTTATGTACTATGCCCTAAGATTTCCTCTTTCTGGTCTGGGGTTTTTAACATAATGTCCGAGGTTATGAAATTTGTGATAAAGCCAGAATCCATTCTTATTATTCTTGGGGTGTCTGAAACCTTTAAAAAATTAAACAAAACACGACAATGTTTTATTTCATATGGTCTTATAATAGCAAAGAAAATTATCCTTATGTCATGGAAGAGTGTGAACACACCAACAGCTAAGATGTGGCTAGGGGAATTAACTAATACACTCCACTTGGAAAGAATTCGATATGTTCTAAAAGACAGACTCCAACATTTCGACGCAACTTGGCAACCTCTCATACAGTACCTTGCTAATGCTAACCCAACTTGATACCTGATCTCCTATAAGCATAGCAGGGTTCTTGTGATATTTTCCTTGCGGGTCTTCTCCACGGGGTGGGGGGGTGTTTTTTTTTTTTTTTTTTGTCAACCTGTTTCTGTTGTCTCTGTTTAAGCGTTCTGTAATGAATGTTTGTTTGTATCCTTGTATTATAAAAGCTCAATAAAAATACATGGGGAAAAAAACAAAAAAACTTAATGAGTTAATTGGATGTGACAGGCGTGACAGGTGAACTCTAGTTGACCCCTGGGTCACGAGGTGAACTCTAGTGACCCCTGGTCATGAGGTGGGGGGGGGGGGGGGGGGGGGGGTGCTAAAGGGGAGAGGGGGAGGAGGGGTAAGGGGGAGTGGTGTTAGGGGTGGAGTTACGGATTAAGTCTAAATATTTATTGAGAGATTGTTTAATTACAGAATAGGGAAAGTTTAAGTTTTAGGAGCAAAGCTGACAACATTTTAAGTATCCTATGAGTTACGAAAAAATAGCTGTTTGACAGCTTTGCAGACCCTCATATAATATAATAAAGTGATTAGGTCATGTAAAGCCCGTGACTTTGAGAACCAATGAGATGATAGAAGGGTGGATGGGTTTAAGAACAATAGTTGATTGTTCTTAAACGTCGCTGATCCTCTCCCCTGTAGGGCAAATATATAATAAAAGTTGGTTATTCTCAGAATAGAAAGAAAAAAAAAAGTGACCGTAGGTTAATAAGGATATCCTGTGAGTAGTCAATATGCACCACTCTCCGCTAATAAACTTGGGTTTAAGAAAAATAGTTGATTGATAACGTCGCCGATCCTCACCCCTTTAGAGCAAATATAATACAAGTTGGTTATTTTCAGAATAGAAAGAAAAAAAAAATGCACCACTCTCCTCTAATCAACTAACTGGGGTCGATTCATACAGGGAGGCTGTGAACAGGGTTTCAAGTCATGAGAATGTTCCATTGTTTTACCACATGACCATCAAGTATGAATCATGTGTAGCTAATTTTAGGAGGGGTGGGGGAGAAAGAAACAATCTATGTTAATAGCATGCGCATGTCCATCTATGCGTTGACCCTCATACTTTGCTACTGTGCTTCTAAAAGATTTATTTCTCTTCAGTTGCACAGTGGAAAGAACATTTTCAGGAACCATGTTACTCATCCTTGTAACTTACTAAACATCTAATTAGCTATGTTCAATATGATCTGCTGTATCGAATGCAATTTGTTATTAATAAAGGTAATCACATAGGAGTCTGCATACCTATTAACTAACCCAGAGTGAATAAAAGTTTTTAAAAAATAAAATCCTCTTCTGATGACATTGAGGGTAGACAAAGCATACGCTTCATATAGTGAGGCTGTGAACAGAGTTTCAAGTCAAGAGTATGCTCCATTGTTTTACTTCATGAGCACCAAGCATGAATGGTCTGTAGCTAATTTTAGGAGGGGTGGTAGTAAGGCTGGAGAGAAAGAAACAATCAATCAGTTGAAAAAGAAATGACTTCCTAAAGCATGTTTCCTTTACACTTCAGCTGTCTCTTCTCTTCATCGTATGTGTTTATCAGCTTCCACATCCCAGAGCAGTTTATGCATGACTGTTGGTTGCATGCACACGTCCAGCAGCCTTGTTACGAAAGTCTCATCCCATGGTCTAAGAGACAAGACAGCCACAAGTGGGAAAGGTCACATGCAAACATTCAGTTGAATAAGACACAGAGAGTGCGTCTACTCTTCTTTTTCTTTTTTTTTTAACATCCATCTAATTATGACATATTAGTTCATATGAGATAAGAAACATAATGAAAAAAACAAAAAACTCACTTCTCTGACAGAACAATGTGATAATTTCACCCTGTTTCTTACAGAAATCAAAGTAATTATGTAAAATGTTAAAAAAGGTTATTTGAGAAAACCCCTGAAACAGGTTCATATGCACAAGGAGCTGTTAATATAATCTCACACCAACAGTATATCTGCATCTCCACCGGACAAGAGTAACATGTGTATGTTACTCCTCATACATTATGTTACTTTGCTGCTTAAAGATTTATTTGACTTCAGTTGAGCAGTGTAAAGAACATTTTCAGGAACCATGTTACTCATCCTTATAACTTACTAAACATCTAATTAGCTATATTCAATATGATCTGCTGTATTCATTGCAATTTATTATTAATGAAGGTAATCACACACACACACACACGCAAACACACATAGCCAAAGACAAACAACTAAGTTTTCAGGAGTGCTGACCGTTTTCTAAGTGTTAAATCTCAGGGAAACTTCATCCGAGAGCAAATACTAAACCAGACAGATTTGTCAGCCTACTTCAAGCTGGCTACTTCTAAATAGGAATCAGCACACCTATTAACTAGCTCGGAGTGAATAAAAGTTTTAAAAATGAAAAAACAAACAAACAAACAAAAAAAACCTTATTCATCCCCTGTGCTGCAACAGCAATGGTAGGAATTTTCCTGAGTGACTATGACTGTTGTACAACAACCCAGAAGTTGATCTCCTAGGGGTGTTTAGAGTTGATATTAAGAGTTATTTAAGTTTTAAAAAATTTAATAAAAAATTTGAAAATTAAAAAAAAGGATGTAAAAACCTCCTAACAACATGCAAATAAATAAACTACAGTCAAAATAAAGTTTTCAAACAGAGTGCAACATGTTCCTAAAGCACCTGAGCACCAAGTTACCTGCGAAGTGATCAGAACTGATCTCAAGTGTAAAGAGATAGATGTTCCCTTGTGATTAATTAAAGTCAACAATTAATAAACTTCAGAATTTGATTTTCCACAGTGGGGAAAATGATCACCATCACCTGTATGAATGAATGAACAGTTTAGTCACAGAGGCACTAAGTATGTTCTCATGAGAACAGGGTACAGCCAAGTGATTTGGCAACTACAGACTTAGAAAAAATTGATTTGGAGCTAGTGGTAAGTCCCTTTTCCAGCAGGGTCAGGTTCTCAGCGGTCACCCTGAGAACTACCAATGTCTGATTCCATCTTTTATTCTGAGATCTCGTGAATGTCCAGTTAAACATTTATATTAGATACGTGTAACAGATAGTTAGATGTACAAGTCATATCCTGCATTTGCTGTTACTGGCGAGCTGTTAACTCAAATATGAACTAAATTTTCATGGCAGCAAAAGACTCCAGCGCGCACACACACACAGAAATGTAGTCAAGAGTTATCTTTCCACAAAACCTTTTAAGGGGTGCATTGCAATTGTCCAACCAGGAACTGTAGAAAATAAGCCAACTTTCTGATGAATCACACTGAAGCCACTGTAAAGTTTTTTTGTTTTGTTTTTTTGTTGTTGTTTTTTTTTTACAAGCATAATGCCTCACTGTATAAAACATGTTTAGTGCGATAAGTCAAAGGTGAAAGTGGATAACATTAGAGTCTGCTCTTAAAAACTTCAATAAAACAATTCACATATACTCCTGATAAAATAATGTTACTATTGCAACATTCCAAAATATTGGACCTGAATCTGACTTAATGTCTGATTGTAGTTAAGCTGTTAACCAGCAAACAAGGCCTGACTTCATTTAGCCTTAAATACTTCAGACTCTGCTCAATCCATCCTTCATTTGAAATCAAAACACAATAACCTGGCTTTGTGGTAAGATTCAAACACGAACAATTGTTCGATTTGATGAGTAAACACACGAACAAGTGAGCATGCAAAGAAAATATACTGATCTCCCGGAGACTCAGGATTAAATATAATAAAAATGATCAAAGTCTCATCTTTCTTGAACTGTTTAAGACATATTGGTTACTGCCTCAGCTCCGTTTTGTGTTATTTTTCTGATAGTTTAAGCGCCACGAAAGATTTGATTAAGCTGAAATTAAAACTCCATGCTTTAGGTCTGCATACAGACCTTATAAATTGTAAATTTTGTGTCCACCAAACTCTTTTATGCTCTGAGATTTTACATGAATGTAACCTTAAAACGCCCTGCTAATATTATTCTTAAGCTTGATTCGTAAAAGATTTTGAACCCGAACACCTTTCTTGATCTTATGTGCTAATGATTTGTAAATCTTAAATTAACTTAAGCTGAAGGCGCTAAACAGGTTCTTTAACCCCATTTCCCCACCTTGGTTTATTTAAGACAGCTACGTATTTAAAGCTGCCGTCGGCAGGTTTTCAAAATTCTGAGTCTAAAGTTGGAAAATTGGAACTGATACAACTTTCAGTTCCCTCCCCCTCTGTGGACGAGGTTGTGCACACCAGTTTGCGGGCACACAAGCTGGGGGCAGACTCACGCTCAGCATGGTTGGTGACTGTTTTGCTCAGATAATGGATAAATAATAAATCTAACGTGATTGGTTAAAAACAGCCGGGGTGCTCGATTTTTGCAAGCACGATTACAGGCTTCAGAGGGAGCTACAGAATTCGGGATTTTTCCTAAACAGCCTATTTAATATTCTACTACCAGAATCCCATGACAGTTCAAGCTAATATGACTAAAGAAAAAAATTTTAAAAAAAGTTGCAGACGGCAGCTTTAACTTAAACGGAATACCGGCACACACTCGATTCTTGTCTGGAATAGCTACGGACAAAAGAAGAAAAATAAATAAATTGGCATACAAAATCTTGGTGATGGGTGAGGACAATGAAGACAGGCAATATTTTGCAGACAATGAAAACCAAAAATATATATGTAGCCTAGGTGTCTCTTGCAACTGCAGTAAAGGTAATATTTAAAAAGCGAAACGTTATTTAATTTAACTAAAAGAGGGCAGGAGGGCTAAATTAACCACACAATATTAAATATTCTGCATCTAATGATTCAATTCTCACATCTTTGAATTAATACTCGTGCAGAGTTCAACACATGCATGGTGGATAGTGCGATGGTGATAATGGTTCTACTGAAACAGAACATTTCATGACACAGAAAATGTATCCTAAATTGTATATCCAACCAGCATGAAAATTCCATCCACTGTAGATGATGGCAGCATTATCCAGTGTTTCAATCTTATTCTACTTTTTTATTACCATTATCATTATTTTTTTTAACCAAAGACAAACTATGCCTTTCATCAAATTTAAAAACTAGATTGGATACAAATTAGCACTTTCACCAATTGCAGTCTAACACAACAATCTAAGGGAGGTAGATTCATTTCATTTGGGGTGCCTCTGAACTACCCTATGTTCAGCGCACAAAAATATAATGTACTATCATTCGCCTCTCTAATTCCCCGTAGACGTATCCTCCTACATTGGAAGTCACCAATTGGTCCAGGACTGCATACCTGGATAGAGGATATGATGTTATTCTTAAAACTGGAAAAAAAGTCAAATTTTCTTTAAGAGGATCAGTTGAGAATATTTTCACTACATGGCGGCCTTTCCTCTTTTATTTTGACAAAGTATCTGCAGTTTCCAACCCGTAATTTTTAGCTAAACTTGTAAAGTACTAGCCATAGATTAGAGCACATTATATAGACTATAAAATGCTTAGGTTTGCTTGGGTAAAATTATAATTACAGACCAATGGGGGTGGGGAAGGTGGATGGGGTTTCTTTTCTTTTGTGCTTGTTTTATGTGTGTGTGTATGAAAGAGAAATAGATATTGTAATTCCTTCTCCTGTGACACTGATTTTGGGTTTACTGAGAATCTGTCCTACTAAACAAATGAAATAAAATAAAAATAAATAAATATATATACATATATATATTTATATAAATGTCTCTTCCTGATAGCTTCTTGATTTCTTTAAAGTTCTACATTGATGTTGTATCTTAACAACAGCAAAATCATTTTTTAAATCCTAGCACTCGTAAGAACATATGCAGCCGTTCTCTTGACATGACATTTAATTAGCATACCACTATTTAATTTCTGCACGTTTTAAGCTTTGTATCCTCTTACATTATTAACACTATATGTGCAATCTCGAGTTTAGGGTCAAAGAACAAGATATGGTACCATCCCTGAACAGGATGACACACAGTGATGCACACGAAACAAGAGATGCAGAGTTGTAATGTGTTACTTCACTTGTTGTATCATAGCTATGCTGTAATTGTAAGACCAGTCTAACAGTTTGTGTGTAATTTCATTACATTTCAAACTTCCCACATCATGTCACACTATGTTTAGTGCGGATGTGGGGAGGTCAGATATTAAGAACAACAGGGGTAAACTAGGATTCTTTTATCTTAGTCGACCCTCAACACGTAAAGTTTACTGATTTATGTCCATTGTTGGTCTCTCCAGATAGTAAATTGACATTCTTTATTGGAAAGTCTCCCTATACCCAACTTCTGAAATGAATCTATCCTCCCTTAGATTGTTGTGTTAGACTGCATTTGGTGAAAGTGCTAATTTGTATCCAATCTAGTTTTTAAATTTGATGAAAGGCATAGTTTGTCTTTGGTTAAAAAAAATAATGATAATGGTAATAAAAAAGTAGAATAAGATTGAAACACTGGATAATGCTGCCATCACCTACAGTGGATGGAATTTTCATGCTGGTTGGATATACAATTTAGGATACATTTTCTGTGTCATGAAATGTTCTGTTTCAGTAGAACCATTATCACCATAGCACTATCCACCATGCATGTGTTGAACTCTGCACGAGTATTAATTCAAAGATGTGAGAATTGAATCATTAGATGCAGAATATTTAATATTGTGTGGTTAATTTAGCCCTCCTGCCCTCTTTTAGTTAAATTAAACAACGTTTCGCTTTTTAAATATTACCTTTACTGCAGTTGCAAGAGACACCTAGGCTACATATATATTTTTGGTTTTCATTGTCTGCAAAATATTGCCTGTCTTCATTGTCCTCACCCATCACCAAGATTTTGTATGCCAATTTATTTATTTTTCTTCTTTTGTCCGTAGCTATTCCAGACAAGAATCGAGTGTGTGCCGGTATTCCGTTTAAGTTAAAGCTGCCGTCTGCAACTTTTTTTAAAATTTTTTTCTTTAGTCATATTAGCTTGAACTGTCATGGGATTCTGGTAGTAGAATATTAAATAGGCTGTTTAGGAAAAATCCCGAATTCTGTAGCTCCCTCTGAAGCCTGTAATCGTGCTTGCAAAAATCGAGCACCCCGGCTGTTTTTAACCAATCACGTTAGATTTATTATTTATCCATTATCTGAGCAAAACAGTCACCAACCATGCTGAGCGTGAGTCTGCCCCCAGCTTGTGTGCCCGCAAACTGGTGTGCACAACCTCGTCCACAGAGGGGGAGGGAACTGAAAGTTGTATCAGTTCCAATTTTCCAACTTTAGACTCAGAATTTTGAAAACCTGCCGACGGCAGCTTTAAATACGTAGCTGTCTTAAATAAACCAAGGTGGGGAAATGGGGTTAAAGAACCTGTTTAGCGCCTTCAGCTTAAGTTAATTTAAGATTTACAAATCATTAGCACATAAGATCAAGAAAGGTGTTCGGGTTCAAAATCTTTTACGAATCAAGCTTAAGAATAATATTAGCAGGGCGTTTTAAGGTTACATTCATGTAAAATCTCAGAGCATAAAAGAGTTTGGTGGACACAAAATTTACAATTTATAAGGTCTGTATGCAGACCTAAAGCATGGAGTTTTAATTTCAGCTTAATCAAATCTTTCGTGGCGCTTAAACTATCAGAAAAATAACACAAAACGGAGCTGAGGCAGTAACCAATATGTCTTAAACAGTTCAAGAAAGATGAGACTTTGATCATTTTTATTATATTTAATCCTGAGTCTCCGGGAGATCAGTATATTTTCTTTGCATGCTCACTTGTTCGTGTGTTTACTCATCAAATCGAACAATTGTTCGTGTTTGAATCTTACCACAAAGCCAGGTTATTGTGTTTTGATTTCAAATGAAGGATGGATTGAGCAGAGTCTGAAGTATTTAAGGCTAAATGAAGTCAGGCCTTGTTTGCTGGTTAACAGCTTAACTACAATCAGACATTAAGTCAGATTCAGGTCCAATATTTTGGAATGTTGCAATAGTAACATTATTTTATCAGGAGTATATGTGAATTGTTTTATTGAAGTTTTTAAGAGCAGACTCTAATGTTATCCACTTTCACCTTTGACTTATCGCACTAAACATGTTTTATACAGTGAGGCATTATGCTTGTAAAAAAAAAACAACAACAAAAAAACAAAACAAAAAAACTTTACAGTGGCTTCAGTGTGATTCATCAGAAAGTTGGCTTATTTTCTACAGTTCCTGGTTGGACAATTGCAATGCACCCCTTAAAAGGTTTTGTGGAAAGATAACTCTTGACTACATTTCTGTGTGTGTGTGCGCGCTGGAGTCTTTTGCTGCCATGAAAATTTAATTCATATTTGAGTTAACAGCTCGCCAGTAACAGCAAATGCAGGATATGACTTGTACATCTAACTATCTGTTACACGTATCTAATATAAATGTTTAACTGGACATTCACGAGATCTCAGAATAAAAGATGGAATCAGACATTGGTAGTTCTCAGGGTGACCGCTGAGAACCTGACCCTGCTGGAAAAGGGACTTACCACTAGCTCCAAATCAATTTTTTCTAAGTCTGTAGTTGCCAAATCACTTGGCTGTACCCTGTTCTCATGAGAACATACTTAGTGCCTCTGTGACTAAACTGTTCATTCATTCATACAGGTGATGGTGATCATTTTCCCCACTGTGGAAAATCAAATTCTGAAGTTTATTAATTGTTGACTTTAATTAATCACAAGGGAACATCTATCTCTTTACACTTGAGATCAGTTCTGATCACTTCGCAGGTAACTTGGTGCTCAGGTGCTTTAGGAACATGTTGCACTCTGTTTGAAAACTTTATTTTGACTGTAGTTTATTTATTTGCATGTTGTTAGGAGGTTTTTACATCCTTTTTTTTAATTTTCAAATTTTTTATTAAATTTTTTAAAACTTAAATAACTCTTAATATCAACTCTAAACACCCCTAGGAGATCAACTTCTGGGTTGTTGTACAACAGTCATAGTCACTCAGGAAAATTCCTACCATTGCTGTTGCAGCACAGGGGATGAATAAGGTTTTTTTTGTTTGTTTGTTTGTTTTTTCATTTTTAAAACTTTTATTCACTCCGAGCTAGTTAATAGGTGTGCTGATTCCTATTTAGAAGTAGCCAGCTTGAAGTAGGCTGACAAATCTGTCTGGTTTAGTATTTGCTCTCGGATGAAGTTTCCCTGAGATTTAACACTTAGAAAACGGTCAGCACTCCTGAAAACTTAGTTGTTTGTCTTTGGCTATGTGTGTGTGTGTGTGTGTGTGTGTGATTACCTTCATTAATAATAAATTGCAATGAATACAGCAGATCATATTGAATATAGCTAATTAGATGTTTAGTAAGTTATAAGGATGAGTAACATGGTTCCTGAAAATGTTCTTTACACTGCTCAACTGAAGTTAAATAAATCTTTAAGCAGCAAAGTAACATAATGTATGAGGAGTAACATACACATGTTATTCTTGTCCGGTGGAGATGCAGATATACTGTTGGTGTGAGATTATATTAACAGCTCCTTGTGCATATGAACCTGTTTCAGGGGTTTTCTCAAATAATTTTTTTTTTAACATTTTACATAATTACTTTGATTTCTGTAAGAAACAGGATGAAATTTTCACATTGTTCTGTCAGAGAAGTGAGTTTTTTGTTTTTTTCATTATGTTTCTTATCTCATATGAACTAATATGTCATAATTAGATGGATGTTAAAAAAAAAAGAAAAAGAAGAGTAGACGCACTCTCTGTGTCTTATTCAACTGAATGTTTGCATGTGACCTTTCCCACTTGTGGCTGTCTTGTCTCTTAGACCATGGGATGAGACTTTCGTAACAAGGCTGCTGGACGTGTGCATGCAACCAACAGTCATGCATAAACTGCTCTGGGATGTGGAAGCTGATAAACACATACGATGAAGAGAAGAGACAGCTGAAGTGTAAAGGAAACATGCTTTAGGAAGTCGTTTCTTTTTCAACTGATTGATTGTTTCTTTGTGTGTGTGTGTGTGTGTGTGTGTGTTTGTGTGATTACCTTCATTAATAATAAATTGCAATGAATACAGCATATCATATTGAATATAGCTAATTAGATGTTTAGTAAGTTATAAGGATGAGTAACATGGTTCCTGAAAATGTTCTTTACACTGCTCAACTGAAGTTAAATAAATCTTTAAGCAGCAAAGTAACATAATGTATGAGGAGTAACATACACATGTTATTCTTGTCCGGTGGAGATGCAGATATACTGTGCTGCTGGACGTGTGCATGCAACCAACAGTCATGCATAAACTGCTCTGGGATGTGGAAGCTGATAAACACATACGATGAAGAGAAGAGACAGCTGAAGTGTAAAGGAAACATGCTTTAGGAAGTCATTTCTTTTTCAACTGATTGATTGTTTCTTTCTCTCCAGCCTTACTACCACCCCTCCTAAAATTAGCTACAGACCATTCATGCTTGGTGCTCATGAAGTAAAACAATGGAGCATACTCTTGACTTGAAACTCTGTTCACAGCCTCACTATATGAAGCGTATGCTTTGTCTACCCTCAATGTCATCAGAAGAGGATTTTATTTTTTAAAAACTTTTATTCACTCTGGGTTAGTTAATAGGTATGCAGACTCCTATGTGATTACCTTTATTAATAACAAATTGCATTCGATACAGCAGATCATATTGAACATAGCTAATTAGATGTTTAGTAAGTTACAAGGATGAGTAACATGGTTCCTGAAAATGTTCTTTCCACTGTGCAACTGAAGAGAAATAAATCTTTTAGAAGCACAGTAGCAAAGTATGAGGGTCAACGCATAGATGGACATGCGCATGCCATTAACATAGATTGTTTCTTTCTCCCCCACCCCTCCTAAAATTAGCTACACATGATTCATACTTGATGGTCATGTGGTAAAACAATGGAGCATTCTCATGACTTGAAACCCTGTTCACAGCCTCCCTGTATGAATCGACTCCAGTTAGTTGATTAGAGGAGGAGCTGCAGGAGTTTGGCTCAAACTGAACATTTATTTTGCATTCTTTTCACTTAGTTTCTGTCCGCTCTTAGTTGTGTAAAGTTCCTCCTGAAGCAGCTCATCATCATGTGTTTTCCATCCGACCTCAGCCTGAGCTGTTTTAATGTCCCCTCCCCTCTTGTTTTATCCACTTTCACTTGAGTTAGCACAACATGCTGCAGTCAGGTCCACTGCCCCCTGCGTCCCAAACACCTCTTTAAACCAACCAAACCAGGCCGAGTTCGGCAGCATTTGGAGGTCCACATCAAAAACGCCATTACATTTGAAGGTAATGCCATTGCATTTTAGATTAAAGATATACGTGCACACGCACACATACAAATGTGTATCCTTATGTATGTTCATGTGACTTGTTTGTCATTGTCTAACATAAACATTTTCTTGACTTGCTCTTAGATAAGAAGATCTCCTGCTGCAATTTGACTTGTAGGAATGGGGGACATTATCATCGTCCCATCTGTGACACAACTGTCCTTAGGACAGACATGGAAGCGCATGTAAAGTCTTGTTCCATACAACAAACATCCACCTCAGCTGCTGCCCAGTCCAATCCGAGTCGAGATTCATCCTTCCTCTCCCTGCAACCAAGTCCATCTGCATCCCCATATCCAGAGCTTCTCGTGCAACAATCAATTCAAACATCTTCCATCATCCACTCCTCAGCAGACACACAATTGTCATCTCATTTTATTTCCTCTTCTGTTGAAACTGAAAAAGGTTGAATGTCCCCTCTGTTCACTAACTTGCCATCTGAAAAACTTGGCCAAACATATGAAATGATGTAACTCAAACCAACCATTTAAAGAGTATCTGTGTGGATGCCAAATATGTCATTTCCACAGTCCAAAAAGGAGGGCATGGCTTTTCAGTCCCAATACACGTACAGGACAAAACCTGGGGCCAAATACACAAGGTGCAGTGTGAGTTGGAAGGTTTTTTTGTGATTCAAAAAAGTCAACCTGCCTTTAAAGGCAAAAATATGCACAAGCAGCACATGTCCCTCTCTGTGTTGAGGTATTATTTGTGGAAAGCTCAAAGCACTTCTGTTTTTCCATCCATGAGCCAACTTTGCACTATTACAGTCGCATTTGGGAGGATATTTCACTGCACATTGTACTGTGTATGATTGTGTATGTGACAAATGAAACTATCTTGAATCTTGAATCTTTGTAACGCACAATTCCTCAGCAAACACATAGCATTGCCCTTATGCCAAACCAAGGATGTCATGTGTCCACAACAATATCAGCAAATGGCATTTATTTCAAACGAACCGGGATGTGTTCAGAACAGAAGAAACCATCTGGAGTGATCCTGGAGCCATTCAAATTTATATTTCACAACATTGACGACATGTTGAGATTTTGTGCAGAAGTAGTAGACAAAAACAAAAAGTTTGGGCCTATTGTGAATGTCTCACTGAGTAAAGGTCTACAGAACATTTGATCATGTTTTTTTTCTTTATTTTTATGCCTTTAATGATAGGACAGTTGGAAGACATGCAGCAAAGGGCCACTCAGTGCGGGACTTGAACCAGGGCCAGCTGCGGCGAGGACTGTAGCCTCTGTACATGGGGCAGCTGCTTAACCCACTACGCCACAGACTGCCCCAGAACATTTGATCATGTTGTGACTTGGTATGTTTTTGATGTTTTCTCATTGATCACTTAATAATTTGACTTGGATTATACTGTAGATATCAAGAGTTAGGGTAGTATTTAGTGGTACTAAGGTGTTCCAGCAGCACAGCAACATCATTAGCATAGACAAAGAACCAAACATGAAATTTATGGTGGTTAAGAATAAATTTACAGAAAAATACAACAGAAAAACTAATTGAAACAAATGTATAGAAAAAGAGCAGTCCAATGAAGTCAAAATGAAATGATAATGAAACGGCAGTGACGTACTCTACAGTACACAATAAAATGTATAGGCCAATGGCATCTTATGAGATGTTGGCTTATGAATATGAGTAATAGCTTAAGAGAAAATGTGCACTGACCAAACAAAAGTTTACTATACAAATAAAAACAATATATACAATAGACCGGGAATTGATAGATTTTATGTCATACTGTTTACTAATTAATTCATTTGTGAGGAAAACGATTAAACCGGAAGTGCATTCGCGATTTTATTTTGAAATATACGCCGTGCATTTCCGGGCCTGACAGTGGAGGTCTGCCATTATGAGGAGAGGGAAAACTGGCGGCTATTTCCGGGTGGTACTGCACTCTAGGAGCGCCAACGAAGCAGTGCAGAGCACGCCGAACTCTATGGTGGTACTATGAAATCCACCTTAGATCCAGCCATTGCTTTGGATATAATTTTTTTATATTTTTTCATTTTAATTTTCCTAAAGGCAGGATAAATTATCCTTTCAAACGGCACTTGGTTTGATTTTTTTAGACTCACTAGATTTGTTTAAAATACACATTTATTGTCAGTATTGCATCCCGAGTGACGTCACGCATGTGGCATCACTTTAAGGCTGATTCATACTCGGCGCGACCTCGCTCATACTAGCTGGTCGCAAATGGCGCAAACGGTCACGTGTCCCAAAATTCCGCCACGCCCCCCGTCGCAAGCTAGAAAATCCTCGCGCGGCGCAAGGGCGCGCACACAACTTTTTTTCTGACTTTGCGCGCGCTCCACCGGAAACAGCTGACCAAGAAAAAGAAAAAATGAACACTGCAGAGACCGCGGTGACCGAGAGGGTGCGCCTCTACAAACATCTGTACAACACGTCTATGAAGTTACACTGGGACAACGTTTGACAAAGTTCGTCTTGTTGCAAAGGACGAACATCCCACCTTCTCTTCTGTTTTTGCCGCAGCCGCTTAGCTCTGAGATACATATACAGTTCTACACCCAGAGTAAATTTATTCCTCATCAGATGTGCCAGCCTCTGCTGACGTGACACCACAGGTGGCATTGTGTATGCTTTCTTTGTATGCTTTTCAGCTTGTTTCCTCAACAGTGACGCTCGCTGGTCTGGAGAGAACTGCAAATGTGACGCATTCTCGGCGCAAACTGCGCTTATGAGCTGAAGGAACTGTGAAGGGGCTGGCGCTTTCGATGACGTCATTAATGGTTCTCGAGCCAGAACAGTTGCGCGTTTGCGCCGAGTATGAATCAGCCTTTACGGCATGGTCAGTCCTAGCGCTGAGCTAGCAGAGAGGGGTTAGCTCAAATAGTTACAGATTTCAGCACAGCCCTTTTACATACTCTCTGACTAGCCTCTGGTTTAGCTTTGGTTTTTTTTTTTTTGGTTTAGCTTTGGTTGTTGTTAGCGGCACCAGGTTAGCACTCTGGCACAGTGGACGAGTGCCGTAAAGCAGCCGGTCGTAATCAGCCGTGCGTTCTTCAGATTCCGTTAGCTAGATGCTAGCAGATACTGACTCACAAATGCCAGACCTGTAAGAAAACAGAAAGCTATAACTCCCAGGTTATTGTACTTTCGATATGAATCCACATCCCTCTGTCAGAAATCACAGTATTATTTTCAGGTTTCAGTCGCTAGCGGGGACATTTTTTAAGTTATTAGCGCCAGCCCTATGGAAAATGGTCATTCTGCACTCGCTCGCCAGCGCCCCCAGAGAAAATCAACTGAACTGCAGCCAATTTTTTTATAATGGGGCGAATAGGAAGTGGAACGGCTGTCTGTAAAAGGGCTGTGGGTCTGCAGCCAGGACCTCTGGGCCGGAACTCCACCCTGTGACCCCAGAAGCAAACACCGCAGCCGGCCGCTTGTTTTCTCTGTGTGGGACTCAGCTGCTGGACGGTGTGTTAGCGTGTCTGAGCTGAGTATCTGAGTGTGAGCAGTAGTGATGGCAAAATGAGGCTTTGTGAACCAATGAGGCTTTCCAGCCCAAAGGTTCGCCAAAAGGTTCATTACCCGAAGCCTCATTGAAACGGTCTCTCTAGTGACACTTGCTGTGCAAAAGGAATATATGACAGACTAAATTAACCCTGAGTTAGAGCATCCTGCAATATAAAATAAACAATTGTTGTCACTGTGTCTCAATGAAAATAAATGTGTGAAAACTGCATATATGGAAGTATTATTGAGTGCTATGGTGTTGATCACTCAAATGAAATATATCAATGATGTACACTGACTACAGTGCTTATGGAACTGGGAGTATGAAAGTGCTTATGGGACCGGGAGTCTGGAATAAACTGTAACAGAGCAGTATGGGCAACAAGACAAATATAAGTTATTGGTTTTTATTTAAAAAAATGTGTGTCAATAACGTTGCGGTTTAATATGCCCAGAAGAAAAAAGAGCGACAGCAACTACCGAACTATGTTCTTCTCTCGAAAAAACACACCTGCACCGCGGGCTTTAGAAGAAAAAAAAAACGCTGAGTCAGGATGCAGCGGCTCAGTCAGAAGAGCAGTGAAATGCACGCGAGTCACTATTTGTCCTACTGTAGCCTACTTTGCATTTTTTTTTCATAACCATTTTTCATTTTCTCCCGTTCTAATCCAATGACTCAGGTCGCGGTGCTGATCTCCGCAATTTGAAGCCTTCAGTTCGTATTGATTAAAATTATTATTTTACAGTACAGTAGTTATTTGTAAAAAAAATAATAAAGGTTACTACTTCACGGATTTCGCCTATCACGGGTTCTTTTTGGAACGTAACCCCCGCGAAAAACGAGGGTTCATATCCTATATAACTATTCTAACACTATTCTAACCTAATTACGATATATTCTAATGCAGTACAATAATAATAATAGATATGACTGATATAATAACTGAACTTAACCACTAACTCTGATACAACCAACGCACACTCTACCTCTCACCAATACCAAACGCCAACTCAAAACCCTCGAAGTGCCGCGAGGTTCAAACCCTTTTTATGCGGTAGTGACGCTCAAAATGAATCAGTGACGTGTACACTGAATCCGAGGCCTCGTTTGTCATCAGTCACGTTATTTTTATGGAAACGATACAAGCCTCGAACCAACGCTTCATCTGGCTCGCCCCTTTTTGCTCGACACATGCTCCGAGGCCTCGCTTCAAACGCCACATCACTAGTGAGCAGCAACAATGTCTTCAGTTCAGCATCTGAGAGAGTTTATCAGCCAGCGACTAACTGCTGCCGCTGAAGAAATATTCTCAGAGTTTGAGAAAACCATCGTCCAGTACGAGGAAGAGATCGGCCGTCAGCGCAGACTGCTGGATATCAGCTGGAAACCGCAAATACAGCTCCACAGAGTGGGTAAGTAAGGCTGTGTGGAGGAACAGGGCTGCAGCTCTGAGCTCCGCTCCGGTTCTGTTGGCCTTTAACGGGCCTCATCCTGAATCCACTTTCTGTTAGCCTGATCGGCTTTTACGTCCTCCGCTCGAGGCCTGCCGTGATAATCACGAGCATTTAAAAAAAAAGAGTCAACATTGAGATTCACAAATTAAATTGAAAAACAAACTTTTTATTCCACTTCTGTAGGGATGCAGTCTCCACGCATAACTCAGCTCATTTTACGGACCTGTGGTCCAGCTTGGGTTGCCACCTTTCAGAAATGAAAATAAGGGACGCCCACCAGGGGCGTCTGTAGCTTGAGCAAACATTCGGGGCTGTAGCTCAGACATGAAAATAATTTTTAACGGGGGTCAGGGGGTTTTTCCTCCGGGATTTTTTTTAAAAAAAGGGGGTGTTAAAATGAAAATTTAACACAGTTCATGAGCAGCTGCTTAAAGGATAAGACCGGTTTTTTTTACATTGGGCCCTTGATTTCACATTATAGCATGATGTTCTACTCACCCCTGCTTGTTGTTTGTCATTTGGAGCTGTTCCGAAGATATTCGAGAGGCGTCTGGCTGCTCTCTTGAGATATTCGGCCATGAAACGGTTTCCTATGGGCAAGTTTATACAGGCACAAACTATGCTGTTTATAATTTATTAATTACTCTACACCAGCACTGATAACGTGGAGGTGCGTCGCTTACTTAAAAAAATCCGGGTTATTGTAATTTTGATTTTTTTGTCGTAAAGTGGGTGTTACTGACGTCATCATCGTGCTACTGCCACAGACAGCCCACAGACCTGCTGCCTATTTATTCATTCGGCTAAAATTCAAAATTAGTAACCCGGATTTTTTTAAGTAAGCGACGCACCTCCACGTTATCAGTGCTGGTGTAGAGTAATTAATAAATTATAAACAGCATAGTTTGTGCCTGTATAAGCTTGCCCATAGGAAACCGTTTCATGGCCGAATATCTCAAGAGAGCAGCCAGACGCCTCTCGAATATCTTCGGAACAGCTCCAAATGACAAACAACAAGCAGGGGTGAGTAGAACATCATGTTATAATGTGAAATCAAGGGCCCAATGTCAAAAAACCGGTCTTATCCTTTAACATGTTGAATGCCGAGCTGTGAATGTTGGCATTCATGTTTTGATAAAATGCCGAGATCCAAATATCCAAATGCTGACATTGTGTCTTTGTTAGCCTAATGCACAAGAGAGAGAGCGATTCTGTTGTCAAGAACTTGGGAGCTAATATGCGCTGTTAGCACTTCGTGGATAATACTGAAACGTGAAGATTGTGACGACGTGACAAATTTGTTTTGTTTAGATCAACCACTCTCAGAGATCGCATGAAACACCGCTGGCTGTGTCTTAGCTCTGTGTTTTGGTAACCCAGCTTGACCGTCGGAGCCCAGTCCACTGACAGCAGCTAACAACGCGCTGGGGCAGCCTTCAAAACTAAGCCCAAACGTAGCCCGTATTACATTACTTTTGATTGGCATTTAGCAACATAATACTTTACTGCACTACTACAAAACTGTTAGATTTCCCACATACCTTTGAAAAGTGGTCACCGCAGACACGAGCATTTGCAAATTCAGCTCCTCCAGTCTGTAAACGTGGGTTAACTATCCACTTTTTGCGGCGTTGTTCTGTGAGTTTTTTTCCATTTCTCACCTCTATGGGCGATTACCTTCGGTACCCGATAGTAACCCTTTCCCTTCTCTCGGTTAGACCGATTGCTACATCCAAAAACGGCACAAAACTGAGGTATTTTGGGCAAAAAGTGGCAGACAAAACACAGTGTTTTCAATGGGCTCCAGCTCAGGCTGCCCACCACCTGGGTAGAAAAATACGGAAGTGACGTCAAGTGAAACTCTCCTATTAAAGGCACAATGTGCGATTTTTATGTCATTTTGAAGTGTATTGCATACAAAAAACACCTATACATACCATAAGAGTGTGCAGAAATAATCCTACTGGCATGTCCTAACCAAAGTTTATACGCAGCATAGCTGAGTTTTACTGCAGAATTAGCAGGCTAACTGATAGCGCCGGACCGGCAGTTTTTCTGGCCAAGAGGTGGCGATATAGAGTAAAATCAACCTCCGTTCAACCCCAGGCAGGAGAAGAAATCGCTGGTCTGGCGCTGGCGCTGCCCCCGCCCCCGCCCCCGCCGCCCCCACCCCACTCACTCCTCAGACAAAATAAATCAACACATGTCCATATTTGGGCATGTCAGAATCCTGTGGTCTGAGCTGGTTACAAAGTTGCATGATGACAGCAGCGCCGCGATAGTCTATCACCGCTCAAAGTGTGGTCCCGTGACGGAGCTCTCCTTCTTTTTCTTCTTCTTCGTTCTTCTTCTTATTATTATTATTATACATATTTTTCTTTGTCAGTCCAGAGAGATTTGGGGCTGAACCCCGGAGATTCGGGGTTGAAGCCCAGAGATTCGGGGCTGAAGCCCGGAGATTCGGGGCTGAAGCCCCGAATGACCAGGTCTCTCGACGCGCATGACGCCCACCATGGCTCGTCTGGGCTATGACCACCACCGCCGACTCCTTTGGCCACTGCTCGCAGCAGTAATATGTTATTTTTGTGCCAGTGTCTTTAGTACAGTGGTGATTAAAAAACAAAGCAACTTGGTTGATACTTAAAGCTTGAAATGCTTTATTACCAATAAACACATTCTCTTATAAAGTGCAGTTAGTTCAATCTTAAATTAAATCTGTTTGGAACAATTAACTTTTAAATGATAAAAAAAATAAATTGATAACTTAATATAACATTTTAAGTGCAAAACCATATGAACCTCAAGGACATTTTTACTTAGAGGAAAAAAAAACAGAACAAAAAAACCCAACAAAAACATTTGTAAACTTTATATACATATATATATATATATATATATATATATATATATATATGTATACACGTTTTCTCCGAACAAATGTATTTATTTACTGTTCCATACCTTATCAGTCTCAGCAGATGATTGGGGAATGGAGAACTGTGCCACTGCATTCTTATGTGTCTGCAGTGTTGCTCTCCTGGTGCATGTTGCCTGATATCAGACAGCCCACCGTGAGCCGCAGAAAACACTCGCCGACACGTTTTACAATTGGCTTTATACTCATCGTCGAGTGCAGTGGACATTATTAAAAATGCACCGGTTTTGTCCCGTGTGTGTGTGTGTGTGTGTGTGTGTATGTGTGTCTTTCTAAGCAACTGTGAGTGTCAGCACCGCGCGCAGGGAGCCACTCACAGAGGAGCGCAGCCGGGGGGGCGGGGCTTTGTGTGGATGCGTGTAGGACAGACAAGTGTATTGGACATTTGTGAAAATACGGAATCGTCCCTTATTTGGCAACAATTTCAAGGGACGGGTGGCAACCCGAGGTCCAGCAGAAGCAAGCAGCCGGACATCTGACGGTGTGACACATCCGGCTGCAGCTGCATCTTAAAGCTCCAGTTTTCTTTCAGCTTTTTCTTTACACAATCTGATGGAGCTTCTGCTACCTTGTATGGTCCCGTCCACAGAGGAGAGGACTAGTTACGTTAGTTGGCTTTATTTCAGTTGTTTCTCATATTCACACCAGTGTTCATGCTGTGGTAAAACAGGGTATGGACAGGGCATCTTCTCCCTGTCCAGGCTTCATGTGGGACAACCTGACAGCATTCATGGTGGCATCTGGAGTAAATCTCGGGTTAAATAACATCATAGGGAGAGCTTCAGCCCAAGTTAACTGTGTGTCTGCATAGATTTTGTTGGGCTCTCACCAAGCTGCTCTCTGCTCACTGTTTTTAAATGCGCCAGAAAAACAAACCTTGACTTGTCTTGTGATGACTCAGCCTCACTGCAGCTGTGTTTTTGTTCATCTCCTAATACCCGAACTTATTTAAACCTCTATAAAGCACTTTGCTGCTTTATTAAGAGGGCATATTAATTGTTTCATAGATCTGCTGCAGTTAAATAGTTAAATGATTGAGTTAAATAGTCAAATGGTTTAATGAGTTTAAATCTAAATATTGATGATAACTATTAACTCAGAATTGGTGAAAAGAGGCAGAGGAGAATTATTTAAAGCAGCTCATTTTTTTAAAGTCAAGTTAATATCTCCTAATAAGAATAAAGGCTAACCTTTAATACTTTAAGATGGTAACAAATTGTTTGACGTCTGACTGTCTGGCCGTGCTATTCAATCCTGATAGTTTAACCTCTGTCATATGGTCTGTCTGTTCTCAGTCCTGCTTCAGCTGGAAATCATAAAGTTTCAATTTGTAGAAAATATTTTCAGATGGTTTTCCAATTAAAGGAGCTAATATCCTAAACACTCTGCTTGTGTGTTTGATTTTAGCTCTTTAAGAGAGCTGTTAAATCTTATTTCAGCAACAATTTGTATGAATGTCTTGTTTCAAACACTGTGTTCTTCCTGGATTTATTTTGGACATTTTATTGTTTCTTATCTCATCACTGCGATTTTTGCATTGTAAAGCTGTTTTCAGTTTATCTAAATCAAATCAAATCAAATTTATTTGTAGCACATTCCATGTACAAAAACAATTCAAAGTGCTTCACATAAAATAAAAGCATTGCAGCAGGGAGTGTAAGAAGCATTAAAAATACATAAAATAATATAAAGAGAAACAAATTAAATCATTTAAATGAGTTTGAAAACAAGCAACAGTCCAGATAAGTTAAAAGATATCATGCAGATTTCATGCATAGACTCATGAGAAAAGAAATGTTTTTAACCTAGATTTAAAAATGTCTCCATTTGGTGAAAGTTTGATCACCATCAACTTAAATCATTTTATTACATTAAGACAATGATCCTGTTTGAGGAAAGGGTCCCACTATCATCCCAAAGACTGAGGTTCAGATTCTCTATGCATGTGATTTGATGTGTTTATCGTACACAATATGCCATATTTCATGATTAGATCTTAAAATGGGACTTAATTATGCTCAATATAAATACTTTAATGACATGAAGAGTTTAAGTTGTGTGAAGAGGAGTCATAGCATTATTATAAAGACTTGTGGTTGATCCAGGAAAGTATCACAGGAGCAGTAGAAATCCAGTTCTCCTCAGTATCAGTGTGTGATTTCTCAGATTTACACAGAAGCCCATTTAAAAGACAGTCTGACTGTCCTCTTCAGAAGTGTCTCATGAAAGCTTCATTATTCACTTTCCTTTACATATCCAATATTTTCTGTTATCCATGAACCAACAAGGACTGAGCACATGATAAAAAGGTTCTGGAAATGAGAACAGGTTTAGAAACGGAGAGAATCTGAACCTCAGTCTTTGGGATGATAGTGGGACCCTTTCCTCAAACAGGATCATTGTCTTAATGTAGTAAAATGAGTTAAGTTGATGGTGTTCCACTGACTCAGATGAGATTTATGGGATATTGCACACAGTGGCTGTCGGTCTACAGAGTTATTATTACATTTTTTTTCTGAATTTGATCAAAAAGCTACAAATATTTTGAACTGTGACCTTAGTGGGTCTTTAAAGAAGCATTTTAAAGTTCACAGGGATTTAAATAAAAAGCACAGTAATGAGTTTAATGGAATGTGACTGGCTGGTTAAAAACTGTGCAGAAAGGTTATCAAGAGAAGAAGAAAAGTGGGTGTGGTTTAACACGCTGCACGCCACAGCTGGATCTTATCGTATGTGCTGACAGTTGCAGAGTCCATCAGTCGGACCAGAATGGAGCAGAACCTGGAGCTGAACCAGGAGCTGAACCAGGAGCTGAACCAGGAGCTGAACCAGGAGCTGAACCAGAACCAGGAGCAGAACCAGGAGCAGAACCAGGAGCAGAACCAGGAGCAGAACCAGGAGCTGAAGCAGGAGCTGAACCAGAACCAGGAGCAGAACCAGGAGCAGAACCAGGAGCAGAACCAGGAGCAGAACCAGGAGCAGAACCAGGAGCTGAAGCAGGAGCTGAAGCAGGAGCAGAACCAGGAGCAGAACCCCTCCACCAGGAACAGAGCCGGCTCATCCTTTGGGTCCGCCGGGCCGCAGGTCAGTGTGGAGGAGGTTTTTATTTTATTTCTTATTTATTTGGTTAGGACTCAGCACATTAATCAACATATCAGCAAAGCATCCATGTAAATATGCCGGAGTTAGCACAGTTGCTAAATTTCATCCGTTGTCCTCAGGCAGGTATCATAAAAACATACAGACAATACACCATGACAAAAAACTAAAGAACAAACAAACAGAAAATATTTAGAAAGATTCACATCAAAGTTAAGGGGGAACTGCAGTATTTATAACATTAAGCCTCTTTTCTGAGTCGTCTGCAATGTTTTAGAACCCCCCTCACTGCTTTTTTGATGTTTACTGCTGTCTCCGGTATTTGCCTAATTTTGATTCATCTCAACCTGCTTCAGAACGGAAAGTCATGCGTATGTTCAAAAAGGTCCGTAAAAGCACCATAAACGTCCGTTTTCAAAATAACCAACTCACCGGAGTGGTTACTGGTTTGCACTGGTAATCCATATCAAATTTCGTTGCTAAAAGTTGCTTCTGTCGTGTTTTATTTGGCAGCTCGTTCATGCTTGCACTATTTTCTTAGCGCTGGCGGAGTAACATCAACGTATATCCAGTACAAAATGTGAAATAAAACACGACAGAAGCAACTTTTCGCAACAAAATTTGATATGGATTACCAGTGCACACCAGTAACCACTCCGGTGAGTTGATTATTTTGAAAACGGACGTTTATGGTGCTTTTACGGACCTTTTTGGACATGCGCATGACTTTCCTATCTGAAGCAGGTTGAGAAGAATCAAAATTAGGCAAATACCGGAGACAGCAGTAAACATCAAAAAAGCGGTGAGGGGGGTTCTAAAACATTGCAGACGACTCAGAAAAGAGGCTTAATGTTGAAAATACCGCAGTTCTCCTTTAAGAGTCCGTGGGGCGCATCTTAGGACATCACCTGCTTCATCCTAGTTCCTTACGCACTTATTTGTTTCCTAAATTGTCTTCCCATGTGTCTCAGTACCTAACTTACCGCACTTACTCTAGCACTAGTTATGCTCTTAGCTGTTTGGTTTTGGAAGGAAATGCACTCATGATCTCTCTGCAAAATGACTGTAATGTAATGTAATGTAATGTAGTGAGCCAGCCATGGAGTAGGACATCTTAAGCCGTGCTCCTGCCTAGCTTTTCCAAAACTGTTATTTCATTGCGCACTTTCTGCAAAATTAATGTGAATATCACTTTCTAACACATTCGAGACACACTTTGAGCTGTGCACGTTACTTCAATGACGACCAAGCTCCGTAAATATAAATACGACGGTCCCTCGAGCTCGAGCTCCGACCTCTCCACAACACAGCCGGAGTCAGAAATGGACGCAGCGGACTTGAAAGTGGACATTCTCTCCTCACTGAGAGCGGACATCTCTGTTGCTATCAGGTCAGAGCTAAAGGACGCGCTCACGGAAGACTTTAACTTTCTTAAAAGGGGATTGAAAGAGGTTAAGTCTGAAATGGTAAACAACACAGCGGCCATTCGCGCTGAACTGGACAATATGAAGGCCACCATCGTCGACATGGAAGAAGGGCTGTCAACATGGTCGGGTGAGGTAACCGCGCTGCAGGCGGCAGGTGCTGAACTTAAAGCTGAGATGGCTCATTTGAGGGAGAAGAATGAGGACGTGGAAGGGAGGATGCGGAGGTGCAATGTCCGTATCGTGGGTGTTGCAGAGGAACCCGGTTCCAGCTCCACTGCTTCAGTTTCTAAACTACTGAAGGAAGTTTTGCATTTGGAGAAAGAAATCCTGGTTGATCGCTCGCAGGCCGAGAAAGTCTAATGGAAAACCTCGACTTATTATTCAAATCAAATCAAATTTATTTGTAGCACATTTCATGTACAAACAATTCAAAGTGCTTCACATAAAATAAAAGCATTGCAGCAGGGAGTGGAAGAAGCATTAAAAATACCTAAAAGAATATAAAGAGAAACAAATAAAATCATTTAGATGAATTTAAAAACAAGCAACAGTGCAGATAAGTTCAAAGATATCGTGCAGATTTCATGCATAGACACATGAGAAAAGAAATGTTTTAACCTGGATTTAAAAATGTCTCCATTTGGTGAAAGTTTAATCTCCACTGGCAGTTTGTTCCACTTGTTGGCAGCATAACAGCTAAATGCTGCTTCTCCCTGTTTAGTCTGGACTCTGGACTGGACCAGCTGACCTGAGTCCTTGGATCTAAGAGCTCTGCTGGCTTTATATTCTCTGAACATATCACAGATGGATTCTGGGCCTAAACCATTCTGGGATTTGTAAACCATCAGCAGACTTTTAAAATCTATTCTGTGACTGACTAGAAGCCAGAGAAAAGATTTTAAAGCTGCTGTGATGTGTTCAGATCTCTTAGTCCGGGTTAAAACTCTTGCAGCAGCGTTCTGGATGAGCTGCAGATGTTTAATGCTCTTTTTGGGAAGTCCAGTTAAAAGAGTGTTACAGTAATGGAGTCTGCTGGAGATGAATGCATGGATGAGTTTCTCCTGGTGTTTTTGGGAGAGGAAACCTTTAATTCTGTTGATGTTTCTGAGATGGTAAAAAGCTGCCTTGGTGACAGCTTTGATGTGGCTGCTGAAAGTCAGATCTGAGTCTATCAACACTCCGAGGTTACCAACTTGGTCAGTGATTGTAAGGTCCCGAGTCTCAAGATATTTACCAAAGCTGACCCTTTTCTCTTTGCTACCAAACAGAATGATCTCAGTTTTGTCTTCATTTAATTGTAGAAAATTCTCTCTCATCCAGGTGTTTACTTCCTCCAGACACTGACACAGTACGTCTGCTGGGCTGCAGTCGTCCGGTGACAGAGACACATAAAGTTGTGTATCGTCTGCATAACTGTGATATTTGATTTTAAAGTTCTGCCATATCTGACCAAAAGGGAGTATATACAAGTTAAACAGAAGAGTTCCAAGAATTGACCCCTGGGGGACTCCACAAGTCATGGCCACTCGCTCAGATTCATAGCTGCCAATAGTAACAAAATAACTCCGGCCTTCTAAGTAGGACCTGAACCAGTTAAGCAACGCTCCAGAAAGTCCAACCCAGTTTTCCAGCCTGTGCAACAGGATTCTGTGATCTACAGTATCAAACGCAGCGCTGAGGTCCAACAGAACCAGGACTTAGACATTACCAGAATCAGTATTCAACCTGATGTCGTTTAACACTTTGACCAGAGCTTTTTCAGTGCTGTGATGATGTCTGAAGCCTGATTGAAAGTTATCAAGACTTCCACTTTCATTCAGAAAGTCGTTGAGCTGGTTAAATACAACTTTCTCAATAATCTTAGATATAAAAGAGATATTAGAGACAGGTCTGTAGTTGTTCACCATAGAGGCGTCTAGAGTTCTCTTCTTTTGGAGTGGCTTAAAGGAGAATTCCGGCCATTTAACAAACATATCCCATCTGTTGGAGACCCAGGGAAGTTGGCCAAAGGGAAAACCGCGAGAAATTTTCATGCCCGCTGCACAAAGTTGTCCAATTGCGCTGATTTCCATGAAAGCGGGCTCTATTGGGCAAGCTTTTAACCTTTCCTGAGGCTCTTAACTAGTATCAAAATACTTTTGACCGAATTGGCCGTGGAGTCAGTATCAATACAATTCAACCCAGGGGCAAACGGCCTCTTGCTTTTCTTTTATGTGATTTAACTTTTCCAGGAGAGGGGGGGTGGGGCTCCTCTGAGCGTATGTTTGGTTCCACTTTGCTTGTAGAGGGACGTGGGACCCAGTCGTCATCTGAATTATCTTCAGACGTTCTATTATGTAAAACAATGAACAAACAAACAAACAAATGTGTATTAGAATGCAAGAAGGACTGAGCTGTGTATATAATAATTAACACTACGTTTCGGTCTTTTTGGATGTTTGCTTTACTGATGAGAATGCTGCTGAGTGATAACGCTGAGTCACAATTTCCTTCGGTAACAATAAACTATCTAACTGTCTATCTATGAGTACAATAATATTAAATAAAATAACAATAAAATGTAAATAATACTTACTTGTCAAGAGTAACGTTTCCGTCTTCAGAAAATGCTTCTTCTTCTTCAGTCAATGAACGACACATCACTGTCTTCCTCTGACACACACTCGTCAGAAGCATCACTGTCCCGCCGTAGACAAACCTCCAAGGCTTCCTCCATAGTGTATTTAGTTTTCCAAGTCCGTTTAGCCATTTTGTAGACACAAGAAGACGAATAACTGCAGCATTTCGAATTACGCACAGCGATGCGTAATTTGCAACTCCTGAAATCAGCGACTACTTGCACAGGAAATGTTTGCGCACACCTGTGGCTGTTTATGGGAGAAATCCCACCCATCGCGCGTCATGCCGTTTTTTTCAGAATGTCATTTGCTATTCAATCCGCCACTCCAAAGTAAACTGGTTTGAGCCGCACACAAAACAATAGGTGCAGATAGTTTTGACCCATCAGTGAGTAATTGACTATTGTGCCCCAGCAGACAGGGTAAACAGTCATCTATTGGAACAAGTAAGATGTCATGCAAAAGCTAAAAGACCAGAGCTGTTTCGGTATGACGTTGGGACTAATACATGCATGCTAACTGAAGTTATGATCAAGAATGTGCGGAAAAATATGCTTCCGACAGAAATTCTGAAAGTTAGCCACCGCAGACTTGGTGTCTTTGTGGGCGAAATACTTGTTGTAGACTAACTATTTTACTGGAGTACATTAATTGGACCCTTGCCAACGTGACAGGACCGTTTTTATTGAAATTGTATCTTTTCTTAGAATACTGTGAGGCTTTATAGGTGACTTTGACACTTTTTTTTTGTGACTGGTTTTACATAAGTGTTTACTGCGTCCACAGTTCTGATTGTATCCTGGATACATCATTGGAATCACAAGACCCTTAGCTTTTCAACGGTATATAACATATGTAGGTACATATAAAGGTGGGCTGAGGAAAACACCAGATTTGCGCTGAAGTGTGCAACGTCCCGCCGGCGGGACATAAAAGCGTTAAGGGGTTAATAAATGTTCCATTTGCTCAGTTTGTGATTTTCCTGGTTAAAATCTATCTATCTATCTATCTAGAAATATTGTAGCTCAAGTTCCTTTTCAGAGTTTCATCATGACAAAAAGAATTAGTAAAAGAGCAAAAAGCAAGAGTTTACCGCTTAAAAAGCTGAACGTGTGCAGAACACATCAGAGCACAGTGCTGATAGCTGAGGGCACTTATAAACGCATCCTCAGCGTTCACGTTTGATCTGAGATATTGAGATCTGTGTGGCTCGGTCTGTCCAGCTCCAGTTAGAATATGTTGGTTAGCGTAGGTTAGCTTAGAGAAATCTTTTGTGTGAACTTCAAAAGGATCTAAGTCTACTTCCTCTCTGTCATTGCAGAAACGTAGAGCCCAAGAGGGATCCAGATGGCACTGCTGTAAGGACTGTGGGAAAGTTATCAAACGATCAAATCTGAGGTATCATCAGAGGCTTCATACTGGAGAGAAGCCATACAGCTGTGACCAGTGTGGGGCAGCTTTCACTGCATTATCTACTCTAAAGACGCACCAACGTATTCACTCAGGAGAGAAGCCTTATATCTGTGGTCAATGTGGGGCAGCTTTCACTCAATTAGGCAGTCTAAAGACACACCAACATATTCACACAGGAGAGAAACCTTTCATCTGTGGTCAGTGTGGGGCAGCTTTCACTAAATTATCTCATCTAAAGGCACACCAACGTATTCACTCAGGAGAGAAACCTTTCATCTGTGGTCAGTGTGGGGCATCTTTCACTCACTTAGGTAGTCTAAAGACACACCAACGTATTCACACAGGAGAGAAGCCTTTCATCTGTGGTCAGTGTGGGGCAGCTTTCACTCAATTAGGTAGTCTAAAGACACACCAACGTATTCACTCAGGAGAGAAACCTTTCAGCTGTGGTCAGTGTGGGGCAGCTTTCACTACATTAGGTAATCTAAAGACGCACCAACGTATTCACACAGGAGAGAAACCTTTCAGCTGTGGTCAGTGTGGGGCAGCTTTCACTACATTTGGTAATCTAAAGACGCACCAACGTATTCACACGGGAGAGAAACCTTTCAGCTGTGGTCAGTGTGGGACAGCTTTCACTGTATTATCTCATCTAAAGAGACACCAACGTAGTCACTCAGGAGAGAAACCTTTCAGCTGTGGTCAGTGTGGGGCAGCTTTCACTACATTAGGTAATCTAAAGACGCACCAACGTATTCACACAGGAGAGAAACCTTTCAGCTGTGGTCAGTGTGGGGCAGCTTTCACTGTATTATCTCATCTAAAGAGACACCAACGTAGTCACTCAGGAGAGAAGCCTTTCAGCTGTGGTCAGTGTGGGGCATCTTTCACTCAATTAGGTAGTCTAAAGAGACACCAACATAGTCACACTGCAGAGAAATGATTGGCTTAAATCGACAACAATATTTACGGCAGATAAGCAAACATTCACCTGGGAGCAGCAACAGGAACTACAAATCAGAAGCCTTGCCTTTGTTCAGATTAAAAATCTTCTTTGTGGATTCCCACCTTCTCTTATCAGGACTTTAGTTCTGAATGTTCTGTGGGGAGCACATGTTTGAAGAACCATTGAAAGTGCTTTATAATTTGTTGGGATTGCTTTAACTGGGGACGGATCTCCCGACGTTCAAGACAAACATGGCATCAATTGTGAGTTGATGGACAGAACAAAATGCATTCTGTTTGAAAGTAGAAACATGTTTATTCTGTTATACAGAACATATTTGTTTTGTTTAAAGTTAAGATCCACAAAGTAGCTTTGCACCAGCTGTGGGTATTTCTGTAAACATATGAAGAAGCAATATATCATTTCAGTTTTATGTGAAGTCGAGCTTTACACTCGTCTGTATTTCATTGTTCTGCATTTCATTAAAGTTGACCCTTATCATCTTCCCCAAAGACCCAGAAATCTTTAACACAGTCTGAAAAAGGTTTGGAGTTTTTCCCTGTACTTCCCAGACAGCAGTATGATGCTCATGACTGAAGCTGAAAGTTAAGGCTGTTCCAACACTAAAAGGGCACGAGGCTCAACTTCAAGCTGTGAAACTCTTTCAAATGTCTGTTGTGTTGGAATCAGATGTGTGAACGGATTTTACTCCAAACGTCATGGCTGCACTGAAGGAAAAGGCAGCTAAGCAGGCTAACGGTACTTTGAATTGAACCGTTTAACACGAGAAAACTGAACTGATCTGTTTGTTGCTTCTACAACTGCTCAGTTACTCACACAATCAGGTGCTGAGCAGATTTACCAAACAGACATTCTGCTGTAGGGCTGCACGGTGGTGTGGTGGTTAGCACCGTCGCCTCACAGCAAGAAGGTTCCAGGTTCAACACCCAGCTGGGGCCTTTCTGTGTGGAGTTTGCATGTTCTCCCCATGTATGCGTGGGTTCTCTCCGGGTACTCTGGCTTCCTCCCACTGTCCAAAAAATCATGCATGTTAGGTTGATTGGCATCTCTAAATTGTCCTTAGGAGTGAGTGTGGGCGTGCATGGTTGTTTGTCTCGTATGTCTCTATGTGGCCCTGCGATGGACTGGCGGCCTGTCCAGGGTGTACCCCGTGCTCTCTGACACAGGGCAGGAACTCACTGACACTGCAGATATCAGACAGCGAGCTGTGGATTTTTACGCATCCCTCTATGCGAGTGCATACGAGGAGAATGATGCACTGTTTGAGGAGTTCTGTGGTGAGCTGCCTCAGGTCTCTGAGGAGACCAGCGCACAGCTGGAGCAGCCCTTACAGCTTTTGGAGCTGCAGGCTGCTCTGCAGGGCATGCAGGGACGGAGGGCTCCCGGCATCAACGGTCTGACTGTCGAGTTTTATAAGGCCTTCTGGCACATTTTAGCACCCGACGTTTTAGCTGTTTTTAACGAGAGCTTGGCTTCGGGTTCCCTGCCGCTGTCCTGTCGCAGGGCTGCTGTCACCCTCCTGCCAAAGAAAGGCAACCTTCAGGAGATAAAGAACTGGCGCCCTGTGTCGCTCCTGTGTACAGATTATAAAATCCTGTCCAAGGCCTTGGCGAACAGGCTGAGGAATGCTATGGAGCAGGTCATCCACCGGGATCAGACCTATTGTGTACCTGGCAGGAATGTCTACCTGATTCGGGATGTTTTGGAGGTCTCCAGCTCATTGGGCATTGATACTGGTCTCATTTCGTTAGACCAGGAAAAGGCTTTTGACCGCGTTGAGCACAACTTCCTCTGGAAAACCATGGAGAGGTTTGGGTTCAGCGCTGGTTTTATAGCCAAGATCCGGGTGTTATACTGTAACATTGAGAGTATGCTGAAGTTCAACGGCAGTCTGTGTGCTCCTTTCAGGGTGCATAGAGGCATCCGGCAGGGCTGTGCTCTGTCTGGGATGCTCTATGCACTCTCCCTGGAGCCCCTCCTCTGTAAGATTCGCACACGCATAGATGACGTGCTTTTACCTGGTTTTAAACAGAGCATTGTGTTGTCTGCCTACGCAGATGACGTCATTGTTCTGATCGGATCCCAGAGAGAAGTAGATCTTTTAGTTGAACTAGCCGCCTCCTTTAACACTCTGTCCGCAGCGAGGGTGAACTGGAGGAAGAGTGAAGCCCTTGCTGTGGGCAGATGGTGTGATGGCCTCCCAGTTCTCCCTCAGCACCTGCAATGGAGCAGAGAGGGGCTGAAATACCTTGGTGTCTTCCTCGGGTGTGAGGAGATGACCAGGAGAAACTGGGAGGGCGTCACAGAAAAGGTTGTAGGCAAACTACAAAAATGGACATGGCTGCTCCCCCAGATGTCTTACAGGGAGTGCTGGTGCTGAACAACCTGGTAGCATCTCTTCTTTGGCACCGCCTGGCCTGCGTGGACCCCCCATCAGGTCTACTGGCTCAGGTCCAAGCAAAGATTGTCGACTTTTTTTGGAATGGTCGGCATTGGGTGCCACAGGGGGTGCTGTTTTTACCGAGAGAGGAGGGGGGCCAGGGCCTCATCCACCTGGCCAGCAGGGCCTCCACTTTCAGGCTTCAGTTTGTCCAAAGGTTTTTAACAGGTCCAGCGGACTTGGTGTGGAGAGAAGTGGCCGGCTGCATTTTTAAACGTGCGGGTGATCTGGGACTGGATGCTGCTCTGTTTTTAGCCGATTGCACTTTATTAACTTTAAACGGGTTGCCTCCTTTTTATCACAGTGTTTTTAAGTCGTGGGTCCTTTTTAAACTTGACTCGCGACAAAGCTCTGCCTCCCTGTTCTGGCTGCTGCAGGAGCCACTGGTGCACGGGGCCCGTCTGGACGTGTCCAGCGAAGCTACGCCTGGACTGGGAACAGCACTGTGCAGGAAAAAGGTTGTGGTGTTCCAGCAGCTGGTGGACACTGCGGGGCCGGCGCTGACGGACTCGCAGGCCGTGGGCTCTCTCCTCGGCATCAGGTCCGCCAGGGTGGCAGAGCGGGTCCTGGAGCTCTGGAGGTGGAGGCTCTCTGGCAAGGAGAAAGGCCTCCTCCTGGACTACGGCAGAGGGGTGGACCCGGACCCTGGAGACCCTTTTCCTGGGGTCAACGTGAGTCCCCATCTTGGGGAACTCAGTGGGCCTCTACTCGGGAACCCCGGGAGCATCGACTTCTGCACGGCTGGAAGGAGGACTCTCTACCACCTCTGTGTGACGGTGCTCAACAGGAGGGGGCTCTGCGACAGGGAGCCCACCGTGTGGACCGGCAGGTTGGGAGCCGATGGAGCCGGTCCACAATGGCGAGTTCTCTACAAGCCTCCCATAAAGAAACGGACTGCCGACCTCCAGTGGAGGATTTTACATGGTGCCATCGCCTCCAATGCTTTTATCTCTGTTTTAAACCCGGCTGTGTCTAACCAGTGCCCTTTCTGTCTCCTTCGGGAGACAGTTTATCACGTTTTTAGCGAGTGTCAGAGACTCACAGTGCTCTTCTCTCTTTTAACCACAGTGTTTAACCTATTTAATGAGTCTTTTAGCATCACACGTTTTATCTATGGCGCAGGATATAAAAAAACAGACAAACAGAAGTTTCAGCTTTTAAATTTTATCTTGGGTGAAGCTAAGTTGGCTATTTATGTTTCTAGAAAGAACAAAGTGACGGACAAAGCGGGTCAGGAGGCGGCCTCTGTGTGGTGCTGCAACCTCAGGTGCAGACTGAGGCTGGAGTTTTACTTTTACAAACTCACAGACGACCTCCAACGTTTTAAAAGCATCTGGTGTTTTAACGATATTCTTTGTTCCATTGATGTTAATAATGAACTGCAGTTTGCACCTTTTCTTGAGCACTAATTTATCCTGTTTTACAGATTGACACAGTGTGATGTATTATGTTAAAATGTGAACAAATGTTTTTGTAAAAATCAAAAATCATCTTCTTCTTCTTCTTCTTCTTCTTCTTCTTCTTCGCGTGAGAGGAGGGTGAGTGGAGAGCGGAAGAAGAGCGAAAGAGAGCGCGAGTGTTTATATAGTCTATCTTTGTTTTTTTCTTACTGTCTTTTCACTGGTGTTTATGTTAGTTGTTTAATTGTAGTTTTGTGTTAGTTTTGTCACGTTTTTAAGGGTTTTTTTGCTTTCGGTTCGGGTGTGGCCGTCAGGCGTGCCCGGCTGGCCGGCGTCTGGCGGCGCCATGGTGGTTGGGATGTCTGGTGGTGGGTCTTTCTCCACGCTGACACGGAGGAACGGCGTCAAGGTGGGCGCTGAGTCTCCATGCAGCGTGGAGGAAGTTTGTTTGGCGGTGGGAGAGGTGATTGGGCATGGGGCCATTAAGTCGGCGGCTCGGATGAGTGGAGCCGTTGTGTTATTTGTGGAGAAGGTGGAGCAGGCTCAGCAGCTGGTGGAGACTGGCGTTTCGGTGGACGGACTGTTTTTACAGGTAACGCCACTAACGTCACCGGCGATTAAAATAACGCTGTCAAATGTGCCTCCGTTTATCAGCGACGAGTTTTTGATTGGAGAGCTGTCGAGGCATGGCAAGGTGGTGTCGCCCATTAAAAAGATAGCGTCTGGGTGTAAGTCGCCACTGCTAAAACATGTTGTCTCACACAGAAGACAACTGTTTATGATTTTGAATAGAAGGGATGAAGAGCTAAATCTAAGGTTTCATGTAAGAGTAGATGAATTTGATTATGTGCTTTTTGCTACATCGGCTGGCATGAAGTGTTTTGGCTGCGGCCAGGAGGGCCACATTATTAAAATGTGTCCAGACAGGGGCGGGCCGGCCCCGCCGAGTGCGGCGAAGCAGCGGCAGCAGCCCGCTGCTGCTGCTGAGCAGGTGAGAGACCCACCTGGCGAGGCTGCGGCCGCGGGGGAGCCCGCGGCGGACGCGGAGGGGCCCGCGGCTGATTCGGAGGAGCCAGGGGAAGGTAAGGTTGAGGTGTCGATAGAAGTTGTGAAGAGTGTGAAAATGAGTGGATGTGTGGGAGAAGATGGGAGCACGGTGTTGTGTGTTGATGGGGTGAATGATGGTGAAAGTATAGTGGAGGGTGACGGTGTGCAGACAGAGCAGGGGGATGAGGAGCATGTAGGGTGTGGAGATCAGGGAGAGAAAGGAGAGGTGCAGGTGGACGGACAGAACAGTGCAGAGTCGGTTTTTGGTGCTGGAGTGGAGGGAGATAAAAGTGAGGCGGAGGAGGCGATGGAGCTGGAGGCTTCTGCCCCGATAAAGAGGCGAAGCAAACGGAGGAATGTGGTAACTGCTGTGCAGGCCAGTAAACAGGCAAGCAAGCTGGCTGCAGAGAGAAAGGAGGTGTCGGACAGCAGCGACGCCGAGAGCTGGTTCTCTGACAGCAGTGAATTATCTGTGTCACAATCAAGCAGCAAAGAAGCTAGATACCCTGCAGAATCTTTTAAAATGTTTTTGAAAGAAACTAAAGGGCTGAAAGGGATAAAAATTGAGAGCCATTTTCCTAATTTGAAAATGTTCTACTTCTCTGCGAGGTATCATATTAGGCATAAAGAAACATCAGGATTTACAGAAACAGAAATTTACAGGTTAAAGAAAGTAATGACAAAGGTTAGAAAACAGCTCTAAGAAAAATGATGCACAGCAGCACTTTAATATTATTTAAAGTCTTTTTGTACATAGTTTTTAGCCTTTTAGCCAATATGGATTCTTTTAAAATAGCATCTTTGAATCTTAATGGGGCGAGGGAGGCTGAAAAACAGGCTTTGATTTATCAAACCTTAGAGCGAAAGAAAATTGATGTCATTTATTTGCAAGAAACGCACAGTGATCATTTAGTGGAAACAGACTGGAGCAGAGAGTGGAGGGGGGAGGTCATACTAAGTCATGGCACCTCCCAGAGTGCAGGGGTCGGCTTTCTTTTTTCTAGAGCTTTCACCCCAAACTCCACAGTAATTGAACACGTCGTTCAGGGGAGGTGTCTTTTAGTGAAGACACAGTTTGATCATTTTAGTATAGTTTTTATTAATATTTATGCTCCTATCACCAATGCAGAGAAGAAGCGTTTTTTTGAGAAAATTGGGGAAAGGCTGGGTGATTGTGGGTCTGAGGATTATGTTTTTATAGGTGGGGATTTTAATTGCACTGAAAACGAGTTTTTAGACCGCAATCACGCAGAGCCGCATCCAGCGGCCCAACACGCTCTGCGGCGGCTGGTCTCGTCCCATGGCCTGGTGGATGTATGGAGAAGGATGCATGCAGGCTCCAGGCAGTACACATGGTCCCACATCAATGAAAATAGAATCTCTTTAGCTCATCTTGATCGTTTTTATTGTTTTAAACACCATTTTAACGTGTTTAAAACTTGCCAGATTTTACCGGTGGCTTTTACAGATCACTCGTTGCTTTTAGGGAGTGTTTTAATCAGAAACATTTTACCTAGAAGCGCTTACTGGCATTTTAATTCTGCTCTAACTTATGATCGGAGTTTTAAGGAGGTTTTATGTTATTTTTGGACTGGTTTTAGACCAAGAAAATCTGATTTTACTTGTCTTAAACAGTGGTGGGACCATGGTAAAGTTCAAATAAAGATGCTGAGTCAGCAGCACACTCTCAATGTCACCAGTGACATTACCGGATCTATCAGAGATCTGGAGATAAATATAGTGGAATTAGAACGACTTAGTGAATCCACAGGAAATCGAGAGCATATTGAAGCTCTCAAGTCTAAAAGGCTAACTTTAGCAAACCTGCTGGAAAGCAAGGTCCAAGGCGCATTGGTCAGGTCCCGGGTCCAGAACATCAAGGAGATGGATGCTCCCTCTAGCTTTTTCTTTAACTTGGAGAGGAAGCACGGGCAGAGGAAGCAGATCCACTCTTTGCTGTCAGACACAGGGCAGCCGTTGAGTGAGCCGGGTGAGATAAGGAGGAGGGCAGTGGAGTTTTACCGTTCGTTATTCCACAGTGAATACCAAGAGAACGAGGAACTGTTTCGGGAGTTCTGCAATGAACTACCCCAGGTCTCTGAGGAGACCAACTCCGAGCTGGAGCGCCCTCTGGGGCTTCAGGAACTCCACACAGCCCTCCTCGGCATGCAGGGCCAGAGGTCCCCGGGCGTTGATGGGCTCACTGTGGAGTTCTACAAGGCCTACTGGGACATTCTGGCAAAAGACCTGCTAGATGTCTACAATGAAAGTCTGTCCACTGGCTCACTCCCTTTGTCCTGCCGCAGGGCGGTCATCACCCTGCTGCCCAAGAAAGGCAACCTGCAGGACATCAAGAACTGGCGCCCTGTGTCCCTCCTCTGCACGGACTACAAAATCCTCTCCAAGGCCCTGGCCACGAGGCTGGGGAAAGCTATGGAGCAGGTCATCCACCGGGACCAGACCTATTGCGTCCCCAGCAGGTCCATGGTAGATAACATCTGCCTAATTTGAGATATTTTGGAAGTCTCTGGTTCATTGGGTTTACAAACTGGCTTGATTTCATTAGATCAAGAAAAGGCATTTGACCGCGTTGAACACGGCTTCCTCTGGAAAACCATGGGGAAGTTTGGGTTCAGCGAGGGTCTTATTGCCAAGATCCAGGTAATGTACAGTGACATTGAGAGTGTGCTGAAGATCAACGGTAGCCTGTGTGCTCCTTTTAGGGTGTGTAGAGGCGTTCGGCAGGGCTGCGCGCTCTCGGGGATGCTCTACGCACTCTCCCTGGAACCCCTCCTCCAGAAAATACGCTCGACTGTTTGTGGTCTGGTTTTACCCAGTTTTAATAACAAAATAGTTTTATCTGCCTACGCTGATGATGTTGTTGTTTTTATAAAGATCAGCTAGATGTTAGCATTTTAACTAAGATCACAGATAAGTTCTCTGCACTGTCTGCTGCGAGGGTGAACTGGGGGAAAAGCGAAGCCCTGGCTGTTGGTGAATAGACTGATGGGCTCCCAGTTCTCCCTCAAGGTCTTATTTGGAAAACGGATGGTTTTAAATATCTTGGTGTGTTTTTAGGTAGTAAAGAAATTGTGAATAAAAACTGGGAAAATGTCGAGCAAAAAATAAAGAACAAACTGGCAAAGTGGAAATGGCTGCACTCGCAAATGTCGTATAGAGGCAGAGTGCTGGTTTTAAACAACCTTGTTGCCTCACAGTTGTGGCACAAACTGTCTGTGTTAGACCCACCATCTGGATCATTAGTCAAAATACAGTCAGAGATGGTCGACTTTTTTTGGGATGGTCTACACTGGGTGCCACAATCTGTCTTGTTTTTACCACGAGAGGAGGGGGGCCAGGGCCTTGTCCACCTGGCCAGTAGAACAGCTACATTTCGTTTACAGTTCATACAAAAATACCTGACAGGATCTCCTGTATGGAAAGACGTGGCCAGCTGTATCCTCAGACGGGTTAACTTTCTGGGGCTGGATGCTGCTCTGTTTTTAACAAATTTTAGCTTTTTAAAGTTAAAAGGGTTGCCTCAATTTTATCAGGGTGTTTTTAAATCCTGTGCTCTTTTTAAACTGCAAAGAGCAAAAACGCATAATTCTCTGTATTGGCTTTTAAAAGAACCACTGGTGTGTGGAGCAAGGCTGGACGTCAGCGACAGCAGTGTGCCGGGTCTGTCTGAGGTGTTGTCCAGGTCCGGGACGGTGACCCTGCGGCGTCTCATGCGAGTTGCTGGACCTGACCTCTCTGACGTCCAGGAGGTTGGCTCGCTGCTTGGAGTCCGGTCCGCCAGGCTGGTACAGCAATTCCTGGAGCGGGTGAAGGAGCGGCTGACGGCTGGGGAGAGGCGGCTCCTGGAGATTCATGCAACAAAAAAGTGCCTGCCTGACCCAAACGACCCGTTCCCAGATGTGGTCCTGGACCCAGGTTTTGCAGAAGACGATGGTCCCCTGCTGCAGAGTGTCGTGCCAGGGATGGATTTTTGTAAAACTGGACCAAAAGTACTGTACACATACTGTACAAAGATATTTAACAAAAGAACTCTCAACAAAAGACCAAGCTGTGTCTGGAGCGACAAATTTGGAGGACAAAAACCACAGTGGAGGACTTTGTACAAGCCTCCTATAAAGAAACGGACTGGTGACCTCCAGTGGAGAATTCTTCACGGCGCCATCGCCACAAACTCGTTTTTATTGGTCATCAGTCCGGGGGTTTTAAATGAGTGTCCTTTTTGTAGGTTTTCCGAGAGTATTTTTCATGTTTTTATAGATTGTGTACGGTTGACTAGTTTTTTACAATTTTTAACAAGAGTTTTTAGCCTTTTTGGCGTGGTTTTTACCAATTCTGTTTTTATCTACGGTGTGCATCACAGTCGAGCCACTAGTTTTAAATCCCGCATTTTAAATTATTTAATCTCGGAGGCAAAAATGTCCATTTATATAACTCGCCGTGATAAATTGCAGACTGGACCTCATCTTGATGCCGTGGCTCTGTGGAAGTGCAACATCAAGGCCAGGTTGAGGTTGGAGTTTTGCTTCCACAGAGCCACGGGGGACTTAAATAGTTTTTTTACAAGTGTGGGGTTTTAACAATGTACTGTGCACTGTTTCAAATCAAGAACTCATATACAACAAGCTACTAATGTAAATATTTATTTATTTATTTATTTAATTATTTAGCTTATGTGACCTGATTGTGTAAAGTTGTATCATTGTCAATAAATGTTTTGTTAAAAATCTTCTTCTTCTTCTTCTTCTTCTTCTTCTTCTTCGTGTGAGTGGAAGAGCTGAGCGAAAGGCAAAGGGTGAGAGTGGTTTTTCTAACTTTTTTCACTATCCTTGTTTTCTCAGTTATATGTTTCATTAGTTGTGTTGTTTTTGCGTACTTTGTCTAGTGTGTTATAAGTTTAATTTAGTTTTTTGTCGTGTTTGTTGGGCGTGCTTCTCAGTAGGGCTGAACGATATATCGTTATCGTATCTATATCGAGATATGAACATTCAAGAAAGTAATTTCGAAAAAGCAACAATATAAACGATATATACAGCTCCGGCAGTCACCATAAACATTACTTTTAAGATTGCGCTTGCATGCACCCCACCGCCAGCCAACCACAAAGCTTATTTCACGCTTGCTGTGGATCGACAGCTGAAGCCAACCAATGACAAACATAGGAGGGTGGGAGTGAGGGAGAAGTAGACGCACACAGCCACACACATTCACGGGGATGCCAGAGAGTCTCTATTATGAGGAGAGGGAAAACTGGCGGCTATTTCCGGGTAGTACTGCACTCTAGGGGCGCCAACGAAGCAGTGCAGAGCACGCCAAACTCTATGGTGGTACTATGAAATCCACCTTAGATCCAGCCATTGCTTTGGATATAATTTTTTATATTTTTTCATTTTAATTTTCCTAAAGGCAGGATAAATTATCCTTTCAAACGGCACTTGGTTTGATTTTTTAGACTCACTAGATTTGTTTAAAATACACATTTATTGTCAGTATTGCATCCAGAGTGACGTCACGCATGTGGCATCACTTTACGGCATGGTCAGTCCTAGCGCTGAGCTAGCAGAGAGGTGTTAGCTCAAATAGTTACAGATTTCAGCACAGCCCTTTTACATACTCTCTGACTAGCCTCTGGTTTAGCTTTCGTTGTTGTTAGCGGCACCAGGTTAGCACTCTGGCACAGAGAAAATCAACTGACCTGGTTTTAGTAACAATATGGTTTTATCTGCCTACGCTGGCGATCTTGTTGTCATGATCAAGATGTCAATGTTTTGACTGAGATCACAGAGAAGTTCTCTGTCCTGTCTGCTGCGAGGGTGAACTGGGAGAAAAGCGAAGCCCTGGCTGTTGGCGAGTGGTCTGCGGGGCTCCCGGTTCTCCCTCAAGGCCTGGTATGGAAAAGAGACGGTTTTAAATATCTTGGTGTGTTTTTAGGCAGTAAAGATATTGTAAACAAAAACTGGGAAAAAGTCGAGCAGAAAATAACAAATAAATTATCAAAATGGAAGTGGCTGCAATCACAAATGTCCTATCGGGGCAGGGTGCTGATTGCATTGCAGCTGTGGCACAAACTCTCCGTTATGGACCCACCATCTGGCTTACTTGTCAAGATACAGTCAGACATGGTAAATTTTTTCTGGAATGGTCTACACTGGGTGCCACAGTCTGTATTGTTTTTACCAAGAGAGGAGGAAGGCCAGGGCCTCATCCACCTGGCCAGTAGGACAGCAACTTTAAGGTTGCAATTTGTACAAAAATATCTGAATGGAACTCCGGTATGGAGGGACGTTGCCAGCTGCATTTTCAGACGTGTTAATTTTCTGGGGTTGGATGCTGCTCTGTTTTTAACTGATTTGAGTCTTTTAAAGTTAAAAGGGTTGCCTCAGTTTTATCAGGGTGTTTTTAAATCCTGTGCTCTTTTTAAGACGCAAAGAGCAACAACGTGTAATTCTCTGCATTGGCTTTTAGAAGAACCATTGGTGTGTAGAGCCAGGCTGGATGTATGTGACAACAGTGTCCCGGGCCTGCATGGGGCCTTAGCTGGATCCGGGACGGTGACCCTGTGGCGGCTGGTATGGGCGGCCGGACCGGACTTCTCTAACGTCCAGGAGGTCAGCTTGCTGCTCGGGGTCCGGTCCGCCAGACTGGTAAGGCGCTTCGTGGAGAGGGTGAGGGAGCGGCTGACGGCTGGGTAGAGGCGCCTCCTGCAGCAGCACGCCGCAGAAAAGTGCCTGCCGGACGTGACTGACCCGTTCCCGGATGTTTTACTGGACACAAACTTTCAGGAGGAAAGTGGTCCTCTGCTACTTTCCACGAACCCAAGACTGGATTTATGTAAGACCGGTCCAAAAGTAATATACCAACAGTGTACAAAAATCCTGAACAAGAGAACACTCTATAACAGACCTTGCAGTGTCTGGAGCGACAAACTCGGAAGACAGAAACCACAGTTGCGGACTTTGTACAAGCCTCCAACAAAGAAACGGACTGGTGACCTTCAATGGAGGGTTCTTCACGGCGCCATCGCTACAAACTTGTTTTTATCGGTCATCAGTCCTGGGGTTTTAAATGAGTGTCCTTTTTGTAGTCTGCCTGAGAGTGTTTTTCATGTGTTTATAGAGTGTGTACGATTGACTGGGTTTTTAGCTTTTTTAATGAGAATTTTTAGCCTTTTTGGCGTAGTTTTTACCAATGCCATTTTTATCAACAGTGTGCATTACAGTCGAGCCACCAGCGGTAAAGCACGGATTTTAAATTATTTAATTGCAGAGGCAAAAATGTCTATTTATATCACTCGCAGAGACAGACTGCAGGCTGGACCTCAACTCGATGCCGTGAGTCTGTGGAAGTGTAATGTTAAGGCAAGGTTGAGGTTGGAGTTTTTGTTCCACAGAGCCACTGGGGATTTAAATAGTTTTTTACAACTGTGGGGTTTTAAGAATGTACTGTGCACCATTTCTGAGCAGGGAGAACTAACTTATAATGAACTGATAATGTGGATATTTATTGTTTTTATGTTTTATTTTGATGTGATTTTGAAAAGTTTATGGTAAAATTTGTGTTAATAAACGTTTTGTTAAAAATCAAAAAAAATATTCTTCTTCTTCTGCCCCGACGGCATGTTTGTGGCAAAACATGGCGAGCCAGCCGGGGGGGCTGTTAGCGTGACAGAGACAGTCCCTCAGTAAGAGACCAACCTCAGAAGTTAAACCCAGTTTGTAACTGAGCTGACTCGCAGTGGAAGTCACACGTTAGATCTGGTTCTCAGGGAGTGTTTCCTGTTGAGATCCAGCCGTGTCTGATCAGTGCTGCAGTTTCTTGTTTTGCATTATTCTCTCCTCTTACTCAGGCTACACCTGCAACCTATCAAAAGCAGGAAGCAGCATGAAGAATTGTCACATCAGCCAACTCAAAGAAGTTATAACAAGTGCTTGAAAAAGGCAAATGAATGAAGGGACGTAAAAATGAGGAAAATACCCTCAGTCCCCAGAAGTCTTTCTGGGGTTCCTGCTCCCAAAGCACACTGAGCGCTGCTTCTGTGCTTCAGTGTTTTTCAGTAGTTTGTGTTTACTTTTTCCACCTCGTAATGATCTGTAAAACTGAAGGTTGTTGAAGAACACAGTGCTGGATCCAAACAATAGTGTAATGTTCCAATCTGACCTCCTGGTGGCAGTGTCGTCTCACTGGGGATTTTTCATTGATTCTTTTAAAAGCAGGAATCAGCGTCAGATATTCATGATCTGAAGGGGATGAACTCCTGTGCTTCTGCAGAATACCTGAGTTTCCTCCAGTGCGACCATGAAGTTAGTGTTTTTCGCCATATATATTTATATTTACACTAACTTATAGATCTAATCTGCTGTAACTCCTGGTTAAATGGAGGTTTTCCTCTTTCTTTATAATTTGTAATATAATTCTAGTTAAAAATATGAAATAATAAACTCATATGTCAGCTTTAGTTATTTATAAATGTAGATTGATGATACAAATTGGATGGAAGCTTTTGGCTCCGGATGAAATGTTTTGGGTTCATGAACTTTTGGGTTGTGGCAACAAATGGCAGATGTATATATACTGAATTTAATCAGTTTGATCTCCAACCATGTTATCCAGAACCGGATAGTACACAGAGACACAAAACGTGTGTTTGCTATCTGGAACTACATGCTGTCCCAAGGTGTGGTGGACGACAGTATCCTGAAGCGCCTTCGTTGTCTGTCTTGGCCTCGTTGGTTTTCGCTGAGTCGTGTCAATGTTACTTTGTTGACATAAATCAAGTGTTTCACTCCACATTTCCCTAAAAGAGGCTCGACTACAGGACTGGACCAGTGTCTCTTTAAGTGCTTCAATAAGTTCTACAGCCTTAGCATGGTCCACTGTTTTAGACTGGAGTATGTCTGATAAAAATGTGGAGTCACTCAGGACCTTTCTGAACAGAACAAGAGATCCAGCTAAATTCAGATCAATTTGAGCCAACATCCCTCTTGCTTCACCAGCTCTCTGTGGATGGTTCTCAGATCTCTTCAGGCACCTTCAAGGCAACCTGTCCAGAACATTGAGACATGCTGTGGGCCTGCAGGCCCAACGTGTATCACTTAGCTGTTGGAGTTCCCTTGGTGCACCATCAAACATCTCATGCACTTCCAGCCATTTGTTATGTACATAAGACCCAGAGATGAAAACATTCAGTTCTTCCAATAATGAGAAGTTTCCTGCATCTGCCACACTTTTCACAGCGTCTGCTATAACCAAGTTCAAGCTACAGTGAGCATAGAAGGCATATTTGGCTACTTCTTTTGTTTTTGGTTGAACACCTGCATGTGCCATCGTAGCCTACAAGGTTTTCTTGTACTCCAGGAAGCATATCATCCTGTCACTTAAAGCAGCAGCATCCAGGTGCTCTGCCACTTCAAACTCCAGAAAGCTCTCATGAACCACACCGTTGTAAAAATATCTCAGAACATTTGCTCTTTTTTCTGACTCAGTCTGATGATGTCATCATGTTACTGTGATCATGTGATGAAAGTTATCTTTTGTCTTTTTCAGGTTTTTTAGGCTTGTTGCTGCATCAGTGTTAAAATAAGAATAAATGTTTCTGTAAATGTTCAAATGTAGTCATTATTTTTGCATTTTGTTGCTGTTGTTTTGCCAATAAATGATTGTACTTCTAACTCTCTGTGCTGTGTATTTATTTCCATGTTACTCAGCATGGAACAGGGAACGTTCCCTCCCTGAGAGGAAAGTCGTGTCAGATATCATGTTTTTCTATCATTCTATGAGCTGTGAGGCCAAACAGCAAAAGACTGCAGATGGTTTTTCTCAGGGTTGAAGGTTGTTTTTGTCACTTTTCTGCCACAAGAGGAAAACAGCACAGGTTCATCCACAGGAACCTCCCTCAGGAAACTGTTGGTGGCCACAGAAGTGCTTTAAATTAAAGGCCAAACTGAAGCTAAAGGAATGATGACAACACTGATAATCTAATGACTTGGATCCAAAGGGAAAGTTCCCATGAGCCTTTGCAGTCAGCATGAAGCAGCCCATGGTCAGAGCCTCCTCTGCTGCTGCTGAAGTTCATTTCAGCCCAAAGTGAGACATGACGGTGATGTTTCAGGAGCTGCTGACACACACTGAGCAGCTTTAGCTCAGAACACCTGGAACACACACACATCATGGTGTCATCACGTGGTTTCCTGGCTCCACCCCTCTGATGGTGCCCCTCAGCCTGCCTGCTGGCATTCAGGGGCAGCGGGTCGGTGAGACTCCTTCTGGTGGCAGAAAACACAATTACACAAACAAACCTTTGCCACCGTCTTCACTGCCTTTCGGAGCTCTTAAAGTCGGGAGAAAAAGTTCATTTGATCCCAGATTTATTATTCTGTTTCCTCTGAAATGGTTCCCAGAGCCCCGTCACACATAACAAAGAAACATCTTCAAAGCGCAGGAATAAAGCGTTGATGGAAGAAACGTCAGAGGTGGAACGTCTCCTCCCCACCGGCTGCACTGTGAGGATGCGCTGTATCTTTAAAGGTTCCCACCTTTGTGCTTCAGCCTGACCTGGAGGAGCTGAAAACACCTGGAAACACTGATCCCAGGATTAAACAGAGCTGGGCCTGAACTGCAGCACAGGTTCAGCATATCTGCTGGTTATCTGCAGGTTATCTGCAGGTTATCTGCAGGTTATCTGCTGGTTATCTGCTGGTTATCTGCTGGTTATCTGCAGGTTATCTGCTGGTTATCTGCAGGTTATCTGCAGGTTATCTGCTGGTTATCTGCAGATTATCAGCAGGTTATCTGCTGGTTATCTGCTGGTTATCTGCTGGTTATCAGCTGGTTTTATGCTGGTTATCTGCTGGTTATCTGCTGGTTATCTGCTGGTTATCTACATGTTATTTCATTTCATTTCATTTTTATTTATATAGCGCCAAATACAACAAATGTCATCTCAAGGCACTTAGATAGTAAGTCCAATTCAAGCCAATTGGAATTCAATTAATTAATAATAATCATAATTCATAAAATAATCCAATTCGTTCATATAGAGCCAATTCAAAAACAATTTCCTAGCTAAGAAAACCAACAGATTGCACTGAAAACTTTTTGTTTTTCGGTCCAATCTCCCGGCCTGAGCGTGCCTGAGGCGACTGTGGAGAGAAACGACTCCCTTTTAACAGGAAGAAACCTCTGGCAGAACCAGACTCAGGAAGGGTGGCCATCCGCCTCGACCAGCTGGGGTTTGAGAAGACAGAAAGGGGGGGGAGGGGGCCGCGGCTTCGACGGCACTGTAACACCATTCAAAGGATATCTGTTGGAACAGGGAAACACGAGTTAATGACCACAATAATATCACATATACATAAAGAGAGTAAAGTGAGGAAAGGTGTGACAGATGAGGCCCCCCAGCAGTCTAGGCCTATAGCAACTATGGGATGTTTCAGGATTACCTGAGCCATCCCTATTCAAGGTAAACACAAGAAACTTGTGCTAACAAAAAAAAAATAAATAAATAAATAAAGGACCAGACTCAGTGAGTAATTCCCTATACTCCCTATATAGATCTGCTCCTCACACCACAACAACCATCTTTTTACAGCCACAAGCTACCTCAGCCTCTCACCAACTGCACACCAGTCACAGCGGGGTGGGGATGCAAACCCTGGTTCGGGTAGGGGGAGAAATAAAAGAGGTAAGATAGGCGGGAATGGGATTCAAACCCTGGTTCGGGTAGGGGGTAATGAAAGTATAGAGGGTGCCAGAGGTGGAGGCAGAACAAGACACACTAGCAGACACACTAGCAGATTCAACAGACCTAACTATAAGCTTTATAAAAAAGGAAAGTTTTAAGCCTGTTTTAAGTTTTAATTCAGACAGAAACTCAGAATAAGGGCCAGGTGGACAATACACAACAACAAACACAAGAGGTTTCTGTGATTTCCACTTTGCGTGGGAAAAACTGAGAATCAGAGATTCAAAAGAGCTCAAACTAATCTTGGGTCTAGGACTGATTAGTGACCCTGATCTGAAAATAGCTGCCACTCCTCCTCCTCTGCCTGTGATTCAAGGAACGTGAACATTTAAACAGTCAGAGGGAGTTGCTTCATTAATGCTAACATGATCCTCCTGCTGCAGCCAGGTTTCTGTAAGACAAAATATAACAATATGATAATCACAAATCAACTCATTCACTAACAGAGACTTCGAAAGGAGAGATCTGATATTCAGCAAACCACATTTAATAGTTTGATGTTTTTGTTCAGTTAAAGTTTTTGTTTTAATAATTTCTTTTTGCACAAGAGGATTTGCTCCTTTTGTGTTAATCAATTGGGTGGATAGCAGCAGGTTATCTGCTGGTTATCTGCTGGTTATCTGAAGGTTATCAGCTGGTTATCTGCTGGTTATCTGCAGGTTATCTGCTGGTTATATGCTAGTTATCTGCTTGTTATCTGCAGGTTATCTGCTGGTTATATGCTGGTTATCTGCTGGTCATCTGCAGGTTATCTGCTGGTTATCTGCAGGTTATCTGCAGGTTATCTGCAGGTTATCTGCTGGTTATAAGCTGGTTATCTGCAGGTTGTCTGCTGGTTATCTGCTGGTTATAAGCTGGTTATCTGCTCGTTATCGAGCTTAACTAACCCGAACACTGGAGATGTCAGTGCTCAGATGTTCAGATGTCAGACTGTGTTCATGTGTAAATCAATAAGAGGATGGATATTGAATTGAATTGAATTGAATGAATTTATTGTCATTACACCTTACAGCATAACGAGATTACAGTTCCAGTAACATGGAACTGGGGGGGGGGGGGGGGGCGCAGCTCATTGAAGTGCGCAGCCGCTCCTTTAATAAGAGAAAGAAAGGGAACAACATTGGGTGAGAGGAGGAGAAAAAAAGTCATACTTCACACTATACCCTTATCAGGATACGGTCTGAGATCGCAAAAAAAAACTCTGCACAGAAAAAGAAACACATATACATAACAACACCTTTAAGCAATGGGACAGTGAAGAGGTGAGGAGTTGCGTGTGTTATCAATGAGCATGTATGTGTGTGCGTGTGTGTTTGTTCAATAAGTCTGCACAGAGTGTTGTATCAGGCAAATTCTCCTTGACAGGTTGGAATATGTCAGCCAGTCCAACAAATCTCACAGGAGTGTCAGGAAGGGGAGGGGAGAGCACATGGGAAAGAGCATCATGTTATCATAACAAGCGTGGAGAACGATTTTGCAGCTGGCTACAAGGCCAGTGTGGGGCGCCGGATTGGAATAACAATTTATTTAGGTCAGACAGACAACTGATTTCGCTCTCTGTCTTTTTGTCCATAGCCGGTATCTCATGGCGAAAGTCCCGAATTCAGCCGAATTTTGGGATGTGGACCCTTTCCACCTAGTCCAAGTGATCAATCAACCATTCTCCCAGGTTAATCTATTTCTCTTCTGAGTCCAGGAATCTCAGCCAGCCTGCGAACCTGCGCAAGGATCGCCTCCAGCTTCCGATTCTGCTCACGTATTATCTCAGTCTGAGCGTTGATTGCTCTTGTGACCCCATTGAATGCCTTCCACGATCTCTTAATTTCACAAAATACCAAGTATCCTCCAACTCCAAACAGCAGGAACCCGAGTATCATAAATCCGAATATATAGACGTCTTCCGCGTCCTCGACAGCCAGCAACGCCAAACACACGATACGCCACTTCCCCCAGGCGTCCTCCGAGTATCCAGCGAAGAATGTCCCGTCGGGGCATGAGGGTTCTCCTTTCCCCAACTTCGCGTTTGAGAAAATTTGATCAATAGCATTGAGACCCCAGCTGACCAAATCCATCTTACTTGAATTTGTCTGATATGTAAAAAGATGCTCCAAAGACACACACGCAGACATACTGAGCAGGGCAAAAAACATGAAGGGAGGAGCAGAGAGAAATGCGACCTCTTCCACCGAGAGCAAGAACAGTGATGGATCATTAAAACACGAGGAGATCTGATCAGTTTTTATTTTATTTTTTAGGCTTTTATTCATGTGCTGCTGCTGGTTTATTCTGCTGAGAAAGTTTCATTCTGCTCGGTTCCATGGATGGAAGAACAAGGACCTGACAAAGAGGGAAACAGCCGCTGGACACAGACCTTTATCTTCTCCGCTGTCTCAGGTGTCAGGGAAATGTGTGGGCTCACTCCGCCCCCTGGTGGCAGAAATAAACATCACAAAAACAAAGACTTCTAAAGGATTGTTTCCCTCAGTTATAGCATGTTCCCCCTTGTGTTCTCTCCGGGTCCTCCCAGCATCCTTAACCTGCAGATTAGGTCAGCTTGTCCCATGTCCAGGGTGCACCTCACCTCCTGCCCAGAGGCAGCTGGGATAGACTCCAGGCCACCTTCAATGGATAAAGGAGGCAAAGAAGATGAATGAATGAATCATTTAGGTGAACACATTATTCGTTTTACCCAAATAAAAATCCAACAGGAAACATCAGCTGTTGTCAGTTATTGTTCTCTGGTTCTGCTGTAATACAGAGTGGGACCAGCACGTCTTATCACGTCTTCTTCATCCTGCTGCAGGAGAAAAATCTAATGTTTTCCCCAGCAGCAGTGATGTTAAAGTTTTACCAACAGGGATATAATCTGGATGTATTTCGTGTTGCAGAAAGCCATCCAGCTGCAGTCTGCTCTGCAGTCAGGACAGACCACCTCACTTCTGGACAAACAGTCATCAGATCCAACAGGACCAGAGGTACAGCTGCTCTTTATTCCCAACTCTGGACAGAAGCAGGTCAGCTGTTCACCCTGCTTCCAGCCTCTATGCTCAGATAACCCAACCTGACTCCAGCTCTGCTGCAGCTCCACTGCTGGACGTGTCCCACTGCTTTATCCACCATCAGTGCATCATTTTCACACTGACCAGGTTCCCAGGACTTGGGATGGGAATTGTTAGAGATTGACCAATTCCGGTTCCATTATCGATGTCGCTTATCGATTCTCATCCAGTTATATAAAGTGCAAATATAGTACAAATGTCTTTGGCTGCAGAAACACTTTCATTTCAAGTATGCAGCAACATTTGGTGTATTTTGGCCTCTGTCCTTTGCCTTTTCCTGCCTGGATGAAAGGGGGAGCTACAGCTGCTCTTTATTCCCAACTCTGGACAGAAGCAGGTCAGCTGTTCCCCCTGCTTCCAGCCTCTATGCTCTGATAACCCAACCTGACTCCAGCCCAGCATTCAGAGTTTGGGTCCTGTGCAGTGTGCTGGCAGCACTTATTGATCTCATATCTAAGTATATGTGTCTCCATGATCTCCGTGTGTATCAGCTGCTAAAACTCTGAATGGGTTATCTCTATGCTTTGGAACATTTGTACTCTTTCATCCGGCTGAAACCCTTTTCACTGGGGAACTGAGGCCGTTCTATAAGCTTCCAAAGTGCTTTTAGGCCTTTAACACGCTGCAGGTGCAGGTCCACCTCTGCCTCTGCAGCAGCACAGAGTAAAGCTGCAGCTGCTTCAGTTCACTGTTACAAACAGCTGCTTTGCTGTGGCAGTTCTTCTCTTCAGGAGGCTGAAACACACACTCCCAGCAGACTCTGGGAGCTTCTGTGCTGCTCTTCCTTCTGCTTCTTAAACTGGAGCAGCTGACTGCCTTCACTGACTCTGACGAAGTGTCTCACCAATCCTTTCTCCTGGAGTTGTGTTTCCTGCAGCTGGAACTGTGTGTGTTTGTTTTCAGAGTCTCCAGCAGAGCCAGATGTCCTCTACTCTTCACTGAGGTAGTCCACCAGTCCAACCACTGATGTCCAGCTGCTGGGACCAGTTTGAGGACAGCAGCCTCTCACTGAACCAGTTTACATTCACTTTTTAAACATTTTGAGTTCTTTGATATATTCATAAACAACAAATGTGCCAATCTGGCCTCATGAATGTATTTCTGTCTGACAGAATTAAAGACAAATGAATGTCTTCAGTGTCTTTCCTGTTATTTATGTTCACGATTCCCTCGAGATCAGCTGAGATCTGAACCTGGAGAAGTTTTAATTCCATAGATTTGTTTTAGTTGAAATATCAAGAAATGAAATATTTTCTCATGTAAATCAGGAGAAGTTTGTGTTTTAACTCCATCTGTTTTAATACAGAATAGATGTTTATTAAAAATAATAATAAATATTTTGGACACTCAAAGATGCTTAACACCTGCAAAAAATATATTAAAAAAAGGTTTCTAGCTACCTTTGATGGAGCAAGAGATTCAGTTTGGATGCAGATGCTGCGGTGATGTAAATACTGGTGTTAGCAGCAGTTTAGTGTCACTAAAGACAACTTTTAACAGCAGAAGGAGAATTTTCTGTCTTAGCAACAAAAATCTGATAAAATGTCAGAGAAAATATAGAAAAAGCGGAATGCTGTGGATTTAAAGATGGAAACATTTTGCTGTGCTTCCTTTCACTTCCCGTTGGACGCTGAAGACGACGCACTCAGCTTTTCACCACACAACATGGCCTCGGTGGTGTGGTGGTCAGCAGCAGTGAAGACCAGATGAAACCTCATGAAGCTTTGAGTTGTTCACAAATGAGCTTCATGGCGCTTCAGTTGCTCAACTGCGCCGTCAAGTGGGCAATAAATGTAAAGCAGCTGGTGCCGTCCACCATTATAATAATAATTAAAATCATTTTATTTATAATATTTAATACATATGTTATTCATTCTGTGTTCTTCCCTATGGGATTAATAAAGTATTTATTTTCTGTTTCACACAATTATTATTGTTGTTATTATTATAGAGTTCAGCTCAAAAAGCTCGCAGACCGGAGAAAATCTCCTCTCTCTGGCTCCATGAATAATCAGCTCGCTCCATCAGGCTCTAGTCAAGTCAAGTCAAGTCAAGTTTATTTATATAGCGCATTTCAGACACAAGTGCAATTCAATGTGCTTCACATTAAAAAAGGAAAAAGAATAAGAAGAATAAACGTAACAAAAGAGAATTAAAAAACTTAAAACACCAAGGTAAAAACATTAAATAATTAGAATAAGAAAGATTAAAACTTATCAACATGAATCACAAAAGAAAAAACCTTAAGATAAGACATTAAAACAGATCATTTGCTTTTAAAGAAAAGGGATTAAATGCTGTTATGTGAAGGCCTCGGAGAACAGCTCTGTCTTTAGTCTTGATTTAAAAATGTTAATGGTGGGTGCATTTTTGACAATTTCTGGGAGGTGGTTCCAGCGCTTAGCAGCATAGTGACTAAGAGCTGCCTCTCCACACTTCGTGTTAACTTTTGGAATTACCAGCAAATTCTTCTCTACTGATCTTAGTGTCCTGGTTGGTGTATATCTCTGAAACATATCAAGTAGATAGCTGGGACCCCTGCCATTTAAAGATTTAAAAACAATGAGCAATGCCTTAAAATCAATTCTGTATCTCACTGGGAGCCAGTGCAGCGATCTCAAAACTGGTGTTATGTGGTCAAACTTCTTTGTTCTCGTAAGAACCCTTGCTGCAGCATTTTGGATTAATTGAAGCAGCTTTATGGTCTTTTTGGAGAGACCTGTAAAAAGGCAATAAAGGCATGGATTAGCTTCTCCAGATCATATGACATGACATGACATGAGGCCTCTGAGCTGAGTGATGTTTTTTAGATGGTAGAATGCAGACCTAGTAATGGCCTTCATATGATTATTAAAGTTCAGGTCACTGTCAATAATGACACCGAGGTTTTTAACTGAGTCCTTACCCTTCAGTCCATTTGTTTCAAGGACAGTAGCGATCTTTAGTCTCACCTCCCTTTTTCCAAATATAATTACTTCGGTTTTATTCTTGTTCAGCTGGAGGAAGTTGTGTGACATCCAGTTGTTTATTTGGTCAATGCAGTGATATAGTGAGTTCAGAGGGGCGTAGTCATTGGGGGATATAGATAAATAGAGTTGGGTGTCGTCAGCATAACTATGGTAATTTATTGAGTTATTGCTGATAATTTGTCCGTGTGGCAACATGTAGAGGTTAAACAGTAGCGGTCCCAGGATAGAGCCCTGGGGGACCGCGCAGTTTTGTGATATTGGTGATGAAGTATGGCTTCCAATGGCAACAACTAAACTTCTTTGTTGGAGGTATGATTTGTTGGAGGCTCTAAATCCACAAGATGTTTCTACAGGAGATCTTTGGAGTGTCGCCGGCTTTTATATTTGGAAATATGCGCCAGGCCTTGAACGCTGCTGGTTCGCTGGGGCTCACGTGTGCCTGAAAACGTCATCAACACGCGACTCGACGCGCGCTTTGAAGAATCATCAGCAGTTATGTCTTCGCTTTCTGACACCTGTATGTCCCAGAGACGAACAGGAAACTGGACAGTTCCCTCTTCAGAATAAAAACTCTCCTTTTCGGCTGTCGGTCACGTGACTTTTTTCTTAAAGCGACACGCCCACTGAGCCCGACTCACCGGCACGACGGGCGGCGTGCAGAGCTCTGACGTGTTTTGCATTTTAGATTCTTGATTTTGTGGCTCCTAAATGAGTTGACACACGCTGACAGGTGTCCATGAGTCAGGACAGATGTGGGTTCTGATGGTTCTTTTCCTCAGAGACAGCCAGGATGGCCCCTTTTATTAAAGCTTTGCTTTCTTCTCCTGAACCGCGTTGGTTCCTCTGGGTGCGGGCAGGCTTCAGAGCTCAGCGTTCACTGTAGAACTCGCATCATTGTTCTCACTCTATGAGCAGACAACTGTTTGCACCTGGTTCAGCTTTGTAATGTCCCTTTAATCCTCTGATAAAAGCTGATCCTGAAATTAGCTGTAGACTGGAGCAGAACTGATTAGGGTAAAGAACATGTTCTTGTCTACATAGATGATGATCTTTATCAGAAGGCCAGCATCCATCTTTTAAGAAGCGGGTGGATCTGCAGGACAGACAGATGAAAGGCTCGTGTATACTTCGCGGCAGTGTGTCGCAGTGAGCTTGTCGCAGACACGACGCAGTTATTTTTTGATTTATGCCTTGAAGCGCTGTCTGCGCTATGTTAATCCCACGCCACAACGCAAGAGGGACAATCACGAACAAGCTAGGATTGTGGGTGTTACGGTTACGGAGGTCATTCAACAACAATGGCGACTGGACGAATGCGCACTTTGATTGAGATGCAGCTGATCGATCTAGAAATAGAAGAAATATTGCTACTACTGGAGCTGGCAGAGAGGGAAAGAATCGTCACCATTAGCACGGTTAGCGTCAGCCGGTTAGCAAACCGGAAATACGCATAGTGTAGAGCGGATGTAGAGTTGACCAATCAGAGGCCTCCTTTCTCTCCCCCCTGCGGCGATGTCTGCGGTGAGTTACAATTTTGAGGAGGTGCACCAGAGTGTCTGCGTGGGGGGGGGGGGGGGGGGGGGGGGGGGCATGTCTGCGTACATACGCAGACGACCTGGTTTCCGACCATAAACCGCCCTGAAGGATGGAGACGTGTCTCTGATTCTGAAGGATGTGACGACTGAGGACAGAGGAACATATGAGTGTCCAGTCGTCCAGAGAGGAATAAATGATGGAAAGATATCTGATCCCATCAGCATCATCCTCCTGGAAGTTGTTGAACCAGATGAGTGTGAGTTTGTCTTACACTCACTCAAACCTGCACCTCAACCACACCTTACAGCATCTCGTTGGGACGGGGAGGCCATGAGACGGGAAACTTTATCATTAACTAGGTGAATGTGATTTTATGCTAAAGTTTTATCAACATTTAAATGAATCAAACAAAATCAGTTTTGTAAATGAGCTCAGTTGAATTCAACTCAGCAATACTCATTAATCCTCCCACTGTGAGCGGCAGAAAGCGCTTTCTAAGAAACTCTTAAGGACATAATAGCTGTGGGGACGTAGTTACCACAAGAACACAATACAACTCCAAGTCAGTGCTGAACATTTTCCACTGAAATGCTCAGGGTACGCCAAACACAGTCAGCTTAAAACTAAAGGGAACAAAAACAGCCTGAAGCAGGTTTAAATGATCAGCGTTTAAGTTTGTAGATACAATCCAATAAAGTATAAGGGTGTCGTGTGCACACTCTGCCACCAGGTGTTCTGGGTAAGTTGTGTAGCCGTCGGGGCAGAAGAAGAAGAAGAAGAAGAGTTGTGGACTAAAACAACGTGAGCAGCGCGACTGAGAGCATCTGAGATTACAGCAGAATGTCTGTTTGGGAAATCTGCTCAGTACCTGATTGTGTGAGTAACTGAGCAGTTGTAGAAGCAACAAACAGATCAGTTCAGTTCAGTTTTCTCGTGTTAAACGGTTCAATTCAAAGTACCGTTAGCCTGCTTAGCTGTCTTTTCCCTCAGTGCAGCCATGACGTTTGGACTAAAATCCGTTCACACGTCTGATTCCAACACAACAGACATTTGAAAGAGTTTCACAGCTTGAAGTTTAGCCTCGTGCCCTTTTAGTGTTGGAACAGCCTTAACTTTCAGCTTCAGTCATGAGCATCATACAGCTGTCTGGGAAGTACAGGGAACAACTCCAAACCTTTTTCAGACTGCGTTAAAGATTTCTGGGTCTTTGGGGAAGATGATAAGGGTCAACTTTCCCTCGTAACCAAACACACATTTTCTTCAAAAATATCTGTGTAGCAAGAACATGAAAAGCATGAGAAAAGTTAATATCTGACCTTTAATGAAATGCAGAACAATGAAATACAGACGAGTGTAAAGCTCGACTTCACATCAAACTGAAATGATATATTGCTTCTTCAGATGTTTACATAAATACCCACAGCTGGTGCAAAGCTACTTTGTGGATCTTAACTTTAAACAAAACAAATATGTTCAGTATAACAGAATAAACATGTTTCTACTTTCAAACAGAATGCATTTTGTTCTGTCCATCAACTCACAATTGATGCCATGTTTGTCTTGAATGTCGGGAGATCCGTCCCCAGTTAAAACAATCCCAACAAATTATAAAGCACTTTCAATGGTTCTTCAAACATGTGCTCCCAAAAGAACATTCAGAACTAAAGTCCTGACAAGAGAAGGTGGTAATCCACAAAGAAGATTTTTAATCTGAACAAAGGCAAGGCTTCTGATTGGTAGTTCCTGTTGCTGCTCCCAGGTGAATGTTTGCTTATTTAAGCCAATCATTTCTCTGCAGTGTGACTACGTTGGTGTCTCTTTAGATGACCTAATTGAGTGAAAGCTGCCCCACACTGACCACAGATGAAAGGCTTCTCTCCTGTGTGAATACGTTGGTGTTTCTTTAGATTACCTAATTCAGTGAAAGCTGCCCCACACTGACCACAGATGAAAGGCTTCTCTCCTGTGTGAATACGTTGATGTGTCTTTAGATGACCTAATTGAGTGAAAGCTGCCCCACACTGACCACAGCTGTATGGTTTCTCTCCTGTGTGAATACGTTTGTGCATCTTTAGAGTAGATAATACAGTGAAAGCTGCCCCACACTGACCACAGATGAAAGGCTTCTCTCCTGTGTGAATACGTTGATGTGTCTTTAGATGACCTAATTGAGTGAAAGCTGCCCCACACTGACCACAGCTGTATGGTTTCTCTCCTGTGTGAATACGTTTGTGCATCTTTAGAGTAGATAATACAGTGAAAGCTGTCCCACACTGACCACAGATGAAAGGCTTCTCTCCTGAGTGAATACGTTGGTGCGTCTTTAGATGACCTAATTGAGTGAAAGCTGCCCCACACTGACCACAGCTGTATGGCTTCTCTCCTGAGTGAATACGTTGGTGTCTCTTTAGACTAGATAATTGAGTGAAAGCTGCCCCACACTGACCACAGCTGTACGGCTTCTCTCTTGAGTGAATACGTTTGTGCATCTTTAGATCAGATAATTCAGTGAAAGCTGCCCCACACTGACCACAGCTGTATGGCTTCTCTCCTGAGTGAATACGTTTGTGCATCTTTAGATCAGATAATTCAGTGAAAGCTGCCCCACACTGACCACAGCTGTATGGCTTCTCTCCTGTGTGAATACGTTGGTGCGTCTTTAGATGACCTGATTGAGTGAAAGCTGCCCCACACTGACCACAGCTGTATGGCTTCTCTCCTGTGTGAATACGTTGGTGTTTCTTTAGACTACTTAATTCAGTGAAAGCTGCCCTACACTGATCACAGCTGTATGGCTTCTCTCCAGTGTGAATACGTTGGTGTGTCTTTAGACTAGATAGTACAGTGAAAGCTGCCCCACACTGACCACAGCTGTATGGCTTCTCTCCTGAGTGAATACGTTGGTGTGTCTGTAGACTAGATAATTGAGTGAAGGCTGCCCCACACTGGTCACAGCTGTATGGCTTCTCTCCTGAGTGAATACGTTGGTGTGTCTTTAGATTAGATAATTGAGTGAAAGCTGCACCACACTGACCACAGCTGTATGGCTTCTCTCCTGTGTGGATACGTTGGTGTCTCTTTAGATGACCTAATTCTGTGAAAGCTGCCCCACACTGGTCACAGCTGTATGGCTTCTCTCCAGTATGAATCCTCTGATGATACCTCAGACGAGATCGTTTGATAACTTTCCCACAGTCCTTACAGCAGTGCCATCCGGATCCCTCTTGGGCTCCATGTTTCTGCAATGACAGAGAGGAAGAAGACTTAGATCCTTTTGAAGTTCACACAAAAGATTTCTCTAAGCTAACCTACGCTAACCAACATATTCTAACTGGAGCTGGACAGACCGAGCCACACAGGTCTCAATATCTCAGATCAAACGTGAACGCTGAGAGTACGTTTATAAGTGCCCTCAGCTATCAGCACTGTGCTCTGATGTGTTCTGCACACGTTCAGCTTTTTAAGCAGTAAACTCTGCAGCTCAGAGAGAGGAGATGAAACCAGGAAACACTTTGCTGTTTTTAACCAGGAAAAACACAAACTGAGCAAATGGAACATTTATTAAGTGACTCTAATATTGATATACTTGGAATATATGAAAGTTGGTTGACACATTCATCATCATCTACAGCAGCTAGCAGCATCCCAGGATATAATGTATTTAGAAAGGCTAGAGAAGCAGGGCGAGGTGGGGGAGTATTAATCTATGTCAGAGAGAAGTTTCAACATGAACTAATAAGGTGGCCTCAATACATTAACACTGAGTGTATTGGTCTAAATGCATCACTCTGCACTGCAATGTCTTTTACTGTGATTTGTGTGGATCCACCTCAGCAAAGGATGTGTTTTATGATCATCTTCAGACAATCTTAAATCACTGCAACTCGAAGAAGGAAATCATCCTACTCGCTGATTTTAATATCAACTGGGACATTAAGTCAGGAAAAAAATTAAACAGCTGATGGAGGTTTCCGGGTTTGGCTGCGATAGATTAGACGCATGCTCCTGCAACTATTGTCAATTTTACGTTTTAAAACCCCGAAAGTCACAACAAATAGCAGTATTCTGTTCTTCTGACGGACACATCACATAAATATGTCGACGTATGTGACCAGACAGAATGTAAAAGACCAGGGTGCTAAGGTCAGTAGTGCACACGAGGCAAGTGAAGAATTTAGCATGGCGGCCATTGTTAACCTTCTGGAAAAACACCGACAAGCCCTCTCCGCTGATTTCAAAGCTTCCATCTCAACACTCGAAACAAAGCTGGACCATGTCTGTAACACAGTGTCAGACCACGCTCAGAAGATAGTCTCTCTCGAGGCAAATGCTACTTTACAAGACGAGCGCCTGCTGACACTGGAGACACCTTGTGCTGCACTAACTGAGAGCAATGCTAAGCTGTTAGCTAAAGTTAACGACTTGGAGTCCGGAAGTCGGCGGAACAATATTAGAGTGCTCGATGTACCTGAATCAGTGGAGGGGCCACAGCCCACAGCCTTCTTTGCAGAGCTGCTCATATAAGTTCTCGGCGAAGGCGTCCTGAACTCACCGCCAGAATGTGACCGAGCTCATCGCTGTCCGAGAAGCCGAAGCAGGGACAGAGAGCGCGGCCCGTCATTATCAGGCTGCACAGGTACCAGGTGAAGGAGAGGATCATACGCAAAGCCCGGGCCAGGAGAGGCAAGCTACAGTACAGAGGTTCCCCCATCTCCATCTACGAGGACTACGCACCGGAGGTGGTAGAGCAACGCCAGAAATACCGTGGGGTGATGTCGGAGCTCTACAGCCTGGGCTTCAAACCCGCATTGCTATTCCCTGCCAGGCTTATCATCAGGATGAAGGATGGGGAGAGGAAGAGATTATCCTCGGTCTCCGAGGCTAAAGGCTTCATAACATCCTGCTGCATAGAAGATACTACAGCAACTACTACAGTTAGCCCACCGCATTGAACCACTGCTACGATAAGTGGATAACCGTGAGTTATTGCGTTGCCATCTGAATAACTGTGTCGCGACCAGCCCCAGACGAGCCTGGAGTTGATCTTCAGACCGCGTCATTAGTTGTCTCGGTCTTGACGTATAGTGGAAACCGCTTATAGTGATCACGTTGGTCCAGAGCCAATTTGAACACTATAAGCGGTTGATTACTAAAACCGAAGTTGTATTACAGTACAGGTATTTCACTTTTTTTTTTATGGAGAATATCATCTAAATGCCATTTGTATCGTTTTTCAATGAGAAAAATTAAATGAAACGGATAGCTTCAACATTTACTGAATTTTATCATGCAAGTTTAATTACAGTACTGCGCAGTGCGCAGATCTACTGTAGGCTAACTCAAATACAGTACGTAACTTATTCTCTGCTGTGCCACCGGTGCATTTTTTTTCTTACAAGTCAGAAAATAAAGTTTGAATTCAATCCGCCTTTCAGCACCCCTGCTCGGATCTATGCTCCTCCGTGCCGGTGTTCTGTCGATTTGTGCTACTTGGCGTGAAAACGAAACTTAGAAAATCGGCTTGGCGCATGCGCAAAACCACAAAGTAGCAATTTTCGACAAGTAGGAGAAATCGAATGAACACCGGCCTCCCATCTTACAAGAACCAGCCTGGAGCTTCCAGCGGTCACACGCGCATTCAATCCGCTCTCCAGCACCCATCCTCGGACACATGCTCCTCCATGACTTCCTTTTTCCAGCCATGATTCGCGCGCTTGCTGCCCGGTGTCAACTCGTTACGTTGGCTAGCGAGGCATATGTTTACATTCATAAAATGGCCAAAAATGAACATTATAAGCGGATTTCTTGATCACTATCAACAAATTATTGAAACAGCATTTGTATAGAAATGATTCCGTCCCAAGCCTTTTGATCTATACAAGCGGTTGATTACTATATCCATGATCACTATAAGCGGTTTCCACTGTACTGCTATTCTGAATGTGCAGAGTTTTGAACAAAAATCACTGGCTGGACACTTCAAGACATTATCTACACGTTGACTTGAGATCCATGGTACTCATTAATATTTTTGAATTCCTTCTTTTCATTTTTCTTTCTTCTCGTTTACACTATTCTGAGAATTCAGTTTATCTTTAACCCACTCTTGTGATACATACAGGAAACTTGTCCACATACAGATTGCAGTTGGTTTTGATGCAGATGCAGATGGTTTTCTTTACAGCTTTAGTTTAAAAAAATTCTCTTTTCTACTTCTCACCACCAATGGGTTACCTGACGTACTCTTGCCTTATGTACTTAGCTCTATTGAAGCCTGACACTTTTCATCAACTGATTTGTTGTCAGTAGCCTCCATCAATACAACCTAATCATCACTAACCCATGATGGACGTCAGTGTTTCATACATGCAGGAATTCTGTTAATTTTATTTGACATATAGGATCACTTTAAGTATCTACCTGCTTTAGGCGGATTGTTGGAGGAAAAAAAAAAAACGAAACAAAAAAACTAGTGATGCACGATATGACAAATTTCCACCGATAACCGATAATTTTCAGCTTCTTAGGGCAGATTCCGATACAGATAACCGATATACGTATCCATATTTTCATATTAAATATAATCTGCAGTTTGTTTAAGATGGAAAACTGATGTTTTACTTGCTCTGGCCTATCTATAACAGCAAACAAGTTTTTGGCTCTTCAAATGTTTATTTGTTTTCATGTCATTACAAAAATATGTTGCCATTTGCTATAAATAACAATAACAGATCAAAAGTTCTGCAGACGAGAGGTGGCGAGTTGGGAATGTTTAAAATGACCTATTATCTTCCTGCCAGTCGACACATAGTCCTGGATGCTCCTCTGGCTCAATACAGATTCATTAACGGCTAGCTGTAATGTGTGAGCCATACAGCCCAAGCTAGCAAGCCCACACTCATCCATAGCTTTTCTCATGTTACGTACATTGCCTCTGATCACAACATAATAACTGATCACAGTAATTAGAAGGTAAATCAAGTAAATTAATTCACGTTGGGCGAAATATTTCGATTGGCGACGCTGGCGACGCTAGCATGTATGTATTACGCACAACCAAGCAGTGGTCAGTGCTGTGAGATTCGGACAATGCCTGGGTCGCCAGGAAAACACTCCCACACACTTATTCATGTCTCGGGAATGCAGGGATACACTTAATTTGGCCTGGGGGTGGCATATCCCTTTAAAGGTGACGTGATCTTCTTGGAAGAAACGCATCTCAAAACATCTGACACCCCACGTATTAAAAGGGCTTGGATGAGCCACTTATTCCATTCCAAATTTACAGACAAAGTTAGAGGGTCAGCCATCATTATTCATAAAAGGGTCCTGTTTGAGCCAACAAATGTAATTCTAGATAATGACGGCCGCTATGTCATGGTCTCGGGCACGCTTCAAAATATACCAGTGGTCTTAGTTTCAGTTTATGCGCCAACCTGGGACGATGACCAATTTTTTACGAGGCTCTTTGCAAAAATTCCAAATGCTGACAGTCACCACATTATCATAGGTGGGGACTTCAATCTGGTGCAGGATGTGACTCTTGACAGATCTTCCCCTACACAAACCACACAAACCAAATCAGCGAACATAGTAATGCCCCTTTTCCACCAAACATTTTTGTACCAGTACAGCTCTACACGGTCCCACTCTACTCTGATTGGGAGCTTTTCCACCGCGGGTTGAAGGTGGGACCTGTTACGATTTTTAGCACCGGCTAGTACCTGCTTCAGAGATGGGTCTAGTCGGTACTAAAATGTCACGTGATCAGTGCTGTCCACTGATTGGTCAGGTGAAATTACGTCATACACGCGAGAAGCTGTGGGAGCTTTAAAGGGGATAGAGAATCAAAATCATCTTTTTCACGTTCTTGGTGTTAGTTCTGAGTCTCCCTGCTGTGGGGAGTACACACGAAGTGCCAGCAAGTGTCAGAACCTCTGTTTCAAGTACTCCCCTTTTTTTGAATTGCCCCCAGAAAATGGGCCAATCCGTGTTTGAGCATAAAGTGACGTAACTTTTGGCGCAATCGCCCCCCCACACCCAAATCCACAGCTACCCCCTTTCAGACATGCCCCTTCACGGAGTACAGTTTCACAAACCTTGCACGATTCCGAGCAGGCTTCAGTCGGAATTTAATGCTCAGTAGAGGGTCAGTTCCGACTTTAGAACAAAATCAACCCCAGCAATCAGTACAGCCTGTAAGTATCACATTTTATTTTGTTTTAAATGTGTGTTGTGCCATATTCCTGTTGTAAGACTTGCACGTTAGCTCTGGCTTGTTCATCTAAAAAGGGAATGAGCTAACCCCTTAGCAGCTAGCTATTTGCACTATTATGCAGGCGGTAAGTAAGCGTGCAAAGGCCAGCTTGCTTGTTTCAATGCATAACCTTTGGAAGTCACAGTAACCGAAGTAAAACAAAACAAATGAAGCCAAACGGAGTACTTTCTTTTCAGTGAGAGCAAGGGCAGCCAATCAAGCAACGGCAACCGAATAGCGCCAACACCTTTCCACAGAACCACAGCTTGGTGTGCACATTTGCTGTTGGGAAATACCTGATCATTTCAACAAAACTGTGTAGGTGAAACGTATTCTCAGAGTAGTTTGTGAATTGTCTGTTCGCGGAAACAGTTAAAGTTCAGCTTGGGTTGGTTGGTCGGCGGCAGTCTGTTTAAAAAAACTGTATCCCGGACACGTGAGCTCAACTGCTGCACTGATCTGCTTCGTTTTTTTCCGTCATTACTAAGCGAAACGTGCGCAGGTCTGCAACAATGTTGATATTTGCCATGTGGCACTGGCAACAATGCAGAACTGGGGTATGTGCTGCTTGATCTCTGCTATGTTGGTCTGTGAGCGAGTAAATGACAGGCAAAGCAAAGTGAAATGTCAGAATCGCTGGGAAAAAAAGACGGATTATGCGCTCGATTTTCATCTAACATTGCAAGTCGTGGAAAGTAGCCTAATGAACAAAAATGCGATATCACCGCATACCGCGCTGTTGAGCGGCTATGAGTCACCGCGGTGGGAATTCCCTCACCGCGACAGCCCTACTCCTACCACAGTTGACATTAGTTTTCCACGGGATACAACAACGTTCACGATGGAGGTTCAGTTCGCACTTGCTGTCAGATAACAAGTTTAAAGACTTTGTTGCAATTCAAATTCGTTCTTACATAGAGTTCAATGACACCCCTGATGTCAGCAGTAGCATTCTGTGGGAAGCAGAGGAACTTCTAAAGGTCCACCTCTCCATCCCCCACCCTCTATAAGAAACGGTTACTGCTACATTCGGAACATCACCTGTTACTGACACGTGTGGTGGAGAGACAGCTGCGACAATCAAAACAAAACTTTTTTGAACAGGGAGATAAGGCAGGGAGACTCTTGGCACAACAGGCCCGTGCAGCTAGTGCTTCTAGACCAGGGATGGGCAACTTCCATGATAAAGAGGGCCAACATTTTTTCCGCAATATCATTGGAGGGCCACATGACCACGCACTTCGAATAATTGGATATGAAAGACGCTACAAATGATTCTCAATAAGAACACATTTTATATGAATTTATATCTGTTTTCCATTGGTTTTCCTTTGAATTCGGGGAAGAGGTACTCTTCTTCCCATTTTCGCTGAAAAATGCGATTTTCTCGGTCAAGTTTTCTCTTTTTGCCACTGCTAGTGGCCATGGCTCTTGACTTTCCTATTCGCTGTTGCGGAAAGTGGCCCGGGCCCCGCTATTGTTTGCGTATGACGCGCCCTCTATCGGTCAACAGTATAATTAAAAAAAAAAAAAATTTTAATTTTTTTTTATTATTAAATTATTATTGATCTATTTGCGGGCCGTACTGAGTGAGGACAAGGGCCGTGTGCGGCCCCCGGGCCGCCAGTTGCAGATCCCTGTTCTAGACTGATCTCCCAAATTATGCTACCCGATGGTAGCCATTCTTCTGACCCAGCAATTATCAATAAATCTTTTTCAGATTTCTATACCACACTATATATACTTCTGAATACAACCCAATTACTGTAGTGACCCCCAGTCCTTTAGACCAGTTAACGTATCCTCAGATTGACGTAAATATCACCAGAGAACTGGGTAGGCCCATTTCTTTGTTGGAGGTGCAAGCAGCAATCAATTCCATGCAAAATGGGAAATCTCATGGTCCTGACGGTTTTACTGCAGAGTTCTTTAAGACATACTCGATGTTACTAGCCCCCATCCTTGTGAGAATGTTCAATGACTCCTTTACTGAAGTTCAGGTTGCCAATGACCTTGTATGAGGCGTATATTTCACTGCTTCTGAAGAAAGATAGGGATCCTACCTCCTGTGGAAACTATAGACCTATTTCACTTTTAAACTTAGATTATAAGATTCTGGCAAAGGTTCTCGCCCTCCGCCTCCAAGGTGTGATGTCATCAATAATCTCATCAGACCAAACAGGCTTCACATTGGGGACACATCCATTCTTTAACACCAGAAGGCTGTTGAACATCATATTCTCATCTGCGTCAAACACTCCTGAAATCGTAGTGGCGCTTGATGCAGAGAAAGCTTTCGATCGGGTGGAGTGGGGATTTCTATTTCTCATTTTAGAGAAATTTGGCTTTGATTCTAACTTTATTTCTTGGGTTAAACTTCTGTATGCCACCCCCTCTGCTTCTGTAAATACTAATGGCATCTACTCAACTTACTTCCCTCTTAAACGTGGAACCCGGCAGGGCTGTTCGCTTTCACCTTTGCTGTTCAATATAGCCATTGAGCCACTAGCCATCTGGCTTAGACACCAGAACGAGTTTGAAGGCATTTCTCGTTTTGGTCTAGTTCACAAACTCTCCTTATATGCTGATTCTCTTATTTATTTCAAATCCCACATCCTCCCTCCCCTCAATTCTGTCAACTCTGGATCAGTTTGGACACCTATCAGGGTATAAATTGAACATTCAGAAAAGTGAGCTATTTTTTGTTAACAATTTGGCGAAATCTATCCCACAATCCGTGTTTCTTTTCAAAATAGCTGAAGAGGGATTTAAATATCTGGGGGTGTTTATTACCAACTCCTTCAGGGAAGTCTTTCAGAAGAACTTTCAGCCGCTATTAGATAAATGTAAGTCGGACTTGTCCAGATGGGGTGCCCTCCCCCTGTCCCTTGCAGGCCGAGTTAATCTCATTAAGATGGTCATTTTTCCGAAATTTCTGTATCTTTTTCAACACATTCCAATTTGTCTTAGTAAATCCTTTTTCGTTAATCTCGACCAGCAACTTAACACTTTTATTTGGCAAAATAAACCAGCCCGTATAAAAAAACAAAAAAACATTCAACTTTCTAAACCCGAAGGGGGACTAGCAATGCCAAATTTTCGCCACTACTTTTGGGCCTGTAACATTAATAAACTTATATACTGGCTTCATGGCGAAGGTGCAGACACCTGTCCACCCTGGGCTCACACTGAGATATCTTCCTCTTCTTGCTCCCTACATTCTACGATCTGTTCACAGCTCCCCATAAGTGCCCGTGGTGTTTCATCTAATCCGGTCGTCACCAATACAATCAAAATCTGGATCCAGTTCAGGAAGCAGCACGGCTTACATAGGGCCTCGACTTTTGCCCCAGTTTTGAACAATCATGCATTTCTCCCATCCCGCTCTGACCCTACATTTCGTGTATGGTCAGATAAGGGCCTCAGAACACTTAACGGTGTTTTCACGTTCTTTGCATCTTTGTCAGATAAATACAACCTACCTAACACAGGGGTGCAAACAGAGGTATGGTCAAAAAGGAGTGAGATTATCGAAGCCCACGCCCCCGCAAGAATTATCATATAATTACATTTTGCCACCACCTCTGCCATCCAGGGCTCACCCTATTCACACAAAAATGTTCTTTATATGAAAATACACTGTCCCAGTTCCTTGGAAATTCTTAAAAGTAAAGAATACTGAGACAACGCTGGAAACATTTGGCATGTCCCCTTTTTTTCCATTTTTTTGAAAAAGTCTGACATTTTGAATATGACTCAAAACACACAAGTTCCAAAATATCATACCATTAACAACCTCAGTTCACTCTCATAGACTTTTATATCACCACAACTTTCTTTAGCACACCGAGAAACAACAGAAAAATAGCCTCAGAGCAGCTAAAAAGACAAGTTTCTCACCGTTGCTCTCTGTATTTCAAATTACGCCGATATCGGAGCTTGCAGCGGCTCTACAGGTGACAGGTGAGTGTTAAGCTGGGCATACACTGTGCGACTTTTTCAATCGCGGTATTCAGCTGCTGCTCATACTGTACGAGTGAATCGCATGGGATAAAACGTCACAGCTCACGATTCCTGTTCTCACACTGTACGACCCGATGGTCTGATGCGATCTGGCTGCTCACACTACACGACACGTCGGACTCGGTCGCCGGTCGCTGCCATGCTGTTCTGTTGTCTTTTTCTTCTTCTGTTGACATTTTTCTCTTCCGTACCTATGTGCGCGCATGCGTAGTGTGACAGGATGAGGTCAATCGGCTCGTCCAGCTGCTTCAACTGTGCGAGAGCCTCACGAGGGGCGACCAGGATTTCAAACAAGTTTGATTTTCATCCGATCGATCGGGAGGTGGTCGGGAGGGCTTAATCGTTTGTCGTTACCCCATGTATACTACACGATGCGAGACGCACGATTGAGCCAAAACTCGGCCCGATCTCCAAAATAGTCGCACGAGTGAAAATCTTGTCGACATCGGGCCAAAAATCGCACAGTGTATGCCCAGCTTTAGCCTGTTAGACACAGAGCTAGCATTAGCATGGACGACGGTAAGCGTTAACAAGCCTTTATTTTGATAACTGACTCGTCTTACCGACGTACTTGTCTCCGGACTTCCAATCGGTATGTGCTCTGACTTTCTTTCAGTGTAACTCGGGATTTTTCTCCTTTTTCTGTCCTTTTCACAAGTAGCTGCGCTTTACTTCTCTGGTTAAGGTCAGAAAATAACGTAAAAATCGTGCGCCTGCAGTTCACCTGGCTGTTGAGGCACTCCCCACGTGGGGTCATACGAACTGTGCGGTGCATTCAAATGCAACAGGAACATTAAACTTTAATGATGCAAACATAAAATAAAAACTCTCCCGCTTCTTTTATTGGTCTCTATGTCAGTCCAGAGAGATTCGGGGCTGAACTTTGATGAAATTATAATCAGACATTACAACAACACCCCCCCCCCCCCACCCCCTAAAAAAAAAACTCATCGGATCTGCACGATTCACACAAGTCCCCCAGACAGCTGTGAAAAAGGCGGCATCCGCCAAAAGGCGCGCCATTTGCACCCCTGCTAATAGCCACTTTTTTCGGTATCTTCAAATAAGACACTTTATTCAAAAGCAGTTCCCATATTTCCCAAACCGCCCTCCTGAAGCCAAAAGAGACCAATTACTGTCTCTCGATCTGCGACAAAAGCGACTGATATCTGTCATTTATAAAAAGATTGCACTTCTGATCCCAGCCTTCATTGTATCGCTTAAAATGTGTGGGAAGAGGATTTGGGGGTAGACATTACTGATGTTCAGTGGAGAGACATTTTAAAATTGATTCACTCTTCGTCAATTTGATGAAATTTAGCGACTGTGCTAACTCCGGCATATTTACATGGATGCTTTGCTGATATGTTGATTAATGTGCAGAGTCCTAACCAAATGAATAAGAAATAAAAGAAAAACCTCCTCCACACTGACCTGTGGCCCGGTGGACCCAGAGGATGAGCGGGCTCGTTTCCTGGTGGAGGGGTTCTGCTCCTGGTTCTGCTCCTGGTTCTGCTCCTGGTTCTGCCCCTGGTTCTGCTCCTGCTTCAGCTCCTGGTTCTGCTCCTGCTTCAGCTCCTGGTTCTGCTCCTGGTTCTGCTCCTGCTTCAGCTCCTGGTTCTGCTCCTGCTTCAGCTCCTGGTTCTGCTCCTGCTTCAGCTCCTGGTTCTGCTCCTGGTTCTGCTCCTGGTTCTGCCCCTGGTTCTGCTCCTGGTTCTGCTCCTGGTTCTGAACCTGGTTCTGCCCCTGGTTCTGCTCCTGCTTCTGCCCCTGGTTCTGCTCCTGCTTCTGCTCCTGCTTCTGCTCCTGCTTCTGCTCCTGCTTCTGCTCCTGCTTCTGCTCCTGCTTCTGCTCCTGCTTCTGCTCCATTCTGGTCCGACTGATGGACTCTGCAATTGTCAGCACATACGATAAGATCCAGCTGTGGCGTGCAGCGTGTTAAACCACACCCACTTTTCTTCTTCTCTTGATAACCTTTCTGCACAGTTTTTAACCATCCAGTCACATTCCATTAAGGTGAGACACGGCAGGCGAAAACAGTGATTTTTCAGATGTGTTCTTTAGACCTGCTATAAAGAAAATGTTGAAAACATAAATTAAAATGTTTATTTTATTACATTTTGTTTACTCGCTGCAGTACATTTCGCCCGAATTGACCAAAAAGTTAGCATTCCAACGCGCAATGCCGAGCTTCGTCTATTTACTGAAGTCTGTCATGACCGGTATCGTTGGAAAGCTCTGAGTCTCCTGCACAATGATATGTCACCCAAATAACGGCACTTCCTTTCTATCAGTAACCAATCGTGGATGTCTAAAGGCGGATTTACAGCTAATGACAGAATCTCATTGGCTGCTGCTCGTTTCTGCTAACGTGATTCGCTCAGACGCATCACGTGGTGGACTCTGACACTTCTGTGTTTAGCTTTCGCTGAATCTCCGAAAATGCCCCGTAACACCGCAACTTTCACAGAAGAGAAAGCAACAATTGAGCTTTGCAAGATGCAATAAAGAAAATGACAGAGTTAATGACGGTGCCTGTGCGACACAGCAGTGGCACCGTCATAAGTAAAACATGTCGCAATTTTCAATGAATTTATATGCCATCTTTTATTGGTTTGAGCATGTATTATTTATTATTATGATTATTTTATTCAATATTAGTATTACTAAGGGCCTGAGCATTTATTCTGTTTTTGAGCAAATACAAATGTATTGAATTCCCCTATTTAAATCTTTAAATGCCGTTTTTTCATACTTGTATAAGTAATCAACTGAGAAAGTTTCATGGTGATATCTATTATTTTAAAATATTACCCTATTCACCTGTAGTGTCTCGCCCCCCCTAGGGCCTGGCGGCCACATGCGTGGACAGCACTTTTTAGTTCTTATGTCCACAATTGTGTAAACTGCTTAGTTCGGGCAGGTTTTGGATACTACATGGGTATCTATACTGCCATCTTGTGGTGTCGGAAGAGTCTAACACATTACGGTAAAAATCCAAAATGGCGGCAAACACAAGGGAAGATGCCGGTGGCAGCTCCATGCACAAACGTCGACCTGGTAAGAACTTTTAACACATTTTATGACTTATTCTGATTTAGACATTGATAAAAGCATTGTACTTTTGTCGTGCCATTCAAATTTGAAAAAAAAAATTTAAAAATAAGTAATTTCTTTGTTGCTAAACATGAAGTACACATATGTGTACTTATGGACTGAAGCTCCTCAAAACTAATGTTTACTATGTAATATGCTAGTAAACATGCACACATGTAAAATGAGAAAAAAGCTAACTGATGCAGCTAAAAACCTATACATCTTCCCAATTTAATAAATAACCATTGAATCACTGAATGCATAACCAATGCATCAGTTAGCTGGGTTGAAAATGTTGGTAAAATGTAAAAATGCGAACATGTAAATTAGCTTACAGCTAACTTTGGTGCAGCTAGAAATCTGTAGGCCTACATTGTCCAATTAAATAATAAATACATGTGCATAACTGCTTTCATACTTGATTATAATTGATATGCATTTGATTTTGTCATGTTTATGTTTCCAGAGTGTTTTTCTGTGCAAAGAGCATTGGAGCTACTTGGGTTAATTGATGGAGACAATTCAGATTTGGACTTTGAAAATGATGATCCAATCCTGGATGATAATTACCAGCCATCACCACAGGAGCAAAGCAGCAGTGAGGACGAGGGTGACAGTAGTGAAGATGAGGCTCCCATTCCTGAACCCACTGACCACAGCAGAGGACGTAAAGGCTGATTCTTACTCGGCGCAACCTCGCTCTTACTAGCTGGTCGCAAATGGCGCAAACGGTCACGTGACCCAAAATTCCGCCACACCCCCCGTCGCAAGCTAGAAAATCCTCGCGCGTCGCGCACATAACTTTTTTTCTGACTTCGCGCGCGCTCAACCGGAAACAGCTGACCAAGAAAAAGAAAAAATGAACACTGCAGAGACCGCGGTGACCGAGAGGGTGCGGCTCTACAAACATCTGTACGACACGTCTATGAAGTTACACTGGGACAACGTTTGACAAAGTTTGTCTTGTTGCAAAGGACGAACATTCCACCTTCTCTTCTGTTTTTGCCGCAGCCGCTTAGCTCTGAGATACATATACAGTTCTACACCCAGACTAAATTCATTCCGCATCAGATGTGCCAGCCTCTGCTGACGTGACACCACAGGTGGCATTGTGTATGCTTTCTTCGTATGCTTTTCAGCTTGTTTCCTCAACAGTGACGCCCGCTGGTCTGGAGAGAACTGCAAATGTGACGCATACTCGGCGCAAACTGCGCTTATGAGCTGAAGGAACTGTGAAGGGGCTGGCGCTTTCGGTGACGTCATTAATGGTTCTCGAGCCAGAACAGTTGCGCGTTTGCGCCGAGTAAGAATCAGGCTTAAACGTCTCCGTAGTATAAATAATGATTGGCCAAGATCCACTACACATTTGGTTGTTTTATGCAGCTAAGTCCAAAGAGCTAGAATTACAGAAAGCTTATGTACAACACTTGTTGACAGGTTCATGTTCAGGGACAGAGTCAGGTACAGGTTCCTCCCGCACACACAGACGACGCTGCCAAACTCAAGAGATTGAGGCTGATAGCTCAGAAGATGACTTGGGAGAGTCAACACCAGAACCAGGCAAGACCAAAAAACAAGGAGAGACCAAACTAGGGATGTTAACCGATGACCGTATGACCGATGGTTGACCGAATCAACGTCGTCCGGTTAGAATTTTTCTGCCGTCGGTTAAAAAAAAAAAAAAAAAAAAAAAAAAAAAAATCACTATTAGAAATGTTATGTGAGCATGAGCCATCGCACGATGGAAGAACAACCGCAGCAGAGCTCACGTAGCGCCCTCCTCAGAGTTCCTCTCTTACACCGGTTGCAACTTGTACGCCGTACATGACGGGTCCTGTCTGCGCAGTTAAAAAAAAAAAAAAAAAAAAAAAATCGGCACTATTAACCTAAATAAAGCCAATGTGGCTGCGTGTGGACTACAACATAATGATAATTGTAACATTGTAATGGCAAAAGACACAAGACTAACTTAGCCTACTTGTTGTGATATATTCATCTGTACTTAAATAGCATGACGACAGGAACTTATTGCAAAGGATTTTGTGCAGCATAGGCTACGCCACAGAGGCTGTTGGCATTCGGTAAGTTTTTTTTTAACGAAGTCATTGGTTAACCTACTTTCCTGTAACACCGCCAAATGCACCGTTCTCTGTTTGTGACTTTGTAACGGGGGCTTTTAACAGCCCGAGTTCGGTGCCGCGTTTGATTCGTGTTTAAAAAGTACCGTGACTGGAAGGGCGCCGTTGCGCGTAATGTGTGGCTGTGCGTGTCTGCGCAGGCACAGCAATTATTTTTCTACCCAAAACCCTTATTCCTCCACAAGTACGCCTAGAACTAGTGGTCAATGATTGGGGAAAATGTATAATACCAAGGGCACGAACTAACATTGATTGTGTGGTGGGAGCCTAACCAGTCGAAAATGGGGGCATAACTTGTTCCACGCGGCAGAGAAAGACGCGCGACAGGACATAGATATATCATAAATGGCACTTGTAGAATTTTCGGTGACCGACTTTAATCGACTAATGAGGCTCAGTGGTCGGTCAAGACTTTTTTTAAATTTCGACATCCCTAGACCAAACAAGGTCATTGTTATTGATGCACCAATACACCTAAATTGCTTACATAACTTAGTGGAAATAAATGGTAATTGTAATATTTTGGTTGTGCAGGACGTGGGATGCGCTGGAAGGCTACTCCTTTGACGCCACACCTTGCACAGTATCAGCATTTGGATGTTTGTTGGTTGCTGTTTGTTGAAAAACTATGCATGTATGTGTTATTAGTACATGACAGGAAAAAAGGACTGGGTTCAAGGTAGAAATAAAGAGTTTTTCACTGTCACAAATAGGTGACTTTGTTGTTTTTTGTTGAAATTCAGAACACGAGTCCACATACGTGGACATCATTTTTCTCAAAAAGTATAATGTAAAAAGATGATGCTTAGTTTCTAGTCTAATTAGGTCCCAAACAGCCCAAATAGCAAAGAGAAATAAAAAATGCATGTAAAAAAATCACATTGGGCCTTAGGAGGTTAAACTCATTACTGTGCTTTTTATTTAAATCCCTGTGAACTTTAAAATGCTTCTTTAAAGACCCCCTGTTTGAGGAAAGGGTCCCAATATCATCCCAAAGACTGAGGTTCAGATTCTCTCCGTTTCTAAACCTGTTCTCATTTCCAGAACCTTTTTATCATGTGCTCAGTCCTTGTTGATTCGTGGATAACAGAAAATATTGGATATGTAAAGGGAAGTGAATGAAGCTTTCATGAGACACTTCTGAAGAGGACAGTCAGACTGTCTTTTAATGGGCTTCTGAGTGTAAATCTGAGAAATCACACACTGATACTGAGGAGAACTGGATTTCTACTGCTCCTGTGATACTTTCCTGGATCACCCACAAGTCTTTATAATAATGCTATGACTCCTCTTCACACAACTTAAACTCTTCATGTCATTAAAGTATTTATATTGAGCATAATTAAGTCCCATTTTAAGATCTAATCATGAAATATGGCATATTGTGTACGTTAAACACATCAAATCACATATTTTGGCTGCACACTTCTATCGAGCGTTAGCATTAGCATGCCGGGCTAACTGTGAATAGCAGCCAGGTTATTTGAACTTTTTACTCTCTGCTGCATGTTCTGACTGCCCGTGTCCAGGAGCAGGAATCAAACCAATGACACAGAGCACTTTGAAGACATTTCTGCAAACGTCTGACCGCTAAATTCATTCTTTTCTGGACTCACCTGCATGCAGCTTTCTGTTGCTATGCTACCAGATGTTCAGTCGGAACGCTTCGGCACAACGCTTCCGAAGCGCAGAACGCATTGTTTGGTCGAATCGGCTCGGCTTCCGTCGCCTGCTGATTACGTCACACTATATGGCTGTCGGCTTGAATGGAATGATTGGCTGTAATAGCCATAGTAACCGTAACTAGGAGAGTTTTTTTCTCGGTCTTTCGGTGATCGGCAGCAGCTATGGAGAGCTTTTAGGAAGAAATGAAATATTTCCTACAAAATAGTGTGTACCACACCTTGAGCACCACTAGCCCCAAAGCTTTAAGATCTAGTTTGTTTTGTTGAATCATTTTGGCCTTGGTTCACTCTGAAGAGAAGCTTCATTTTCAGCTTTGTGTGTTGAGCAGCAATAACCTCTTTGACTATATGCATGTGGACTCCTGATCATAAATGTACATAAAACCAGCAAAAATGGTTCTGTTGGATATGTGTGTATATGCATACATTACATATTTACAAGGAAATATGTGGCTGTAGATGCTTTGACTGATGAGCCGGGATCAGTTCTTCTTTTCTGTAGAAGACCTAATTATTCTGTATATCTTATGTGAACCATGAAGCAACTCTGCTGGAGTTGGGTTAGATGGTCATGTTGATCATTTCCATCAATCAGCAGTGAGTGGGATCAGGTCTGAATCACTGAAAACTCACTTTCAGGAACACAACTCTTTGTCATTCTTAGTCTCCTCCATAAAAGTAGATTTTTCCATCTTTAGCTTCTTGGTAGTTCCCAGAACAACCATCTTCCACCATGTCCCACCCTCTGACTTTATCACCCGCAGCCATGTTAGTAAGATGGAAATGTCTCTTCTACCAGAACATCATCTGCTTCTTAGACAAAACTGCATCTCACATGTTCCACTTATTCAGCTCCTCTTAGTCATAGCACCCTCTGCTGGATTGTAGGGGAACTACAGCAGACTGACATTTATTGGAATCTTAGCAGTGTGGTGTGAGGACAGGATGGTGGAACTACATATTTATTGTTCTCACTGTTTTCCCCAGAGATTCTTAGTGGGAGACTTATGACACCATCTTCAGCTGAAGCCTCTTGGTCTCATCCTGTTCCCTCTGTTCCCAAGATACTTTCATCAGTCAGATTAACCTTCAGTTAGTGCATCATTTAAGTCCAACAGAATTATGTCAGCATCACTATGGGGTATCATGGATATATTTATTTATCATATCTTCAAAGTAATTAAATATAAAATCCATTAGTATATATATATTTATCTATATATCTATCTATCTATTCATATACAGTATATATATATATATATATATATATATATATATATATATATATATATATATATATTTATATATATATATATATATATAGAGAGAGAGAGAGAGAGAGAGAGAGAGATAAATATATAGATTTTAATTTCTTCTGAGATATATGTAGATATAGATATATATTTTTTTCTGATAAATAGATTATGTCTATTGTGTTTTAACATGTTGATTATGTTGATATTTCCACAGTCAGCTCAACACTACAGATATATGTACAATGTTTTGTATGCCATGCTTTTTGTGCATTTACATAGAACAATACCAGTGGCGGTTGGTCAATAGAGGGCGCTAGAGCGCCGCCCCTCCCGTGAATCAATATATGAAATTAATTATACATTTGTACATTGCGTTTTTACTCGTGCAGTGGTGTGATAGACTCTGCTGTAGGCTACATGCCACTGCCAGCAACCATTAAATGCTTTCGACTTTAAGATAGGCTTGCTATTTGCTATTGGATATAAAGCCCTCCTCCAGGTGGTCGCCGGTAACACTGGAGTCTATAGCCCCTTTCACACTGCCAAATAACCCGCGTTTAATTCGCGAATTTAGCGTGCCCGTTGTTGTGTTCACACTGCCGACCCGGGCTGCCGCGTCAACTCGACTCGCCTTTGTCTTTTTGCCGAGCCGGGTTTGATGTGAACACAATCGACGCGGGTCGGACGTGGGCGTGACGTGAGGAGTTTAAAAGACAGAATGGACAGCTGATTCAGAACAACAGGTGAGGACACGTTTTACTCTGTTTTAGCTATCAACTTGGATACATTTTTAAATATGGCCAACTGGGGAGACAAAGAGGTCCGCGAGCTCCTCAGCCTCTGAGCAGAGGACGTTATTTACCGCCACATTTCGGGGACGGTGAAGGATGGACCTCTGCTGGAAGGGCTGGCGAGAAAGATGGGAGAGCGCGGTTTCCAACGCAGCAAATTTGATGCAGACAGGTGTATTTAACCCTACCTCCGACGCATGGCTTGTGCCTACGTCATTGTACACGCCCAGCATTTTGTGTTTCGTGTGACGCTCTGCCACTAGGCAACTCCCAATGAACTCGGCTTCAGGCGACACGGGTCACCCTGACACGCCGAGCGTTCACATTGCTCGACGCGGGTCGAAGGTGAAATTTGGACCCGCTAAGGTAGCGGGTCGCAGTGTGAAAGGGGCTTATGAGAGCTAGCAAACTTTTTTTTACCGCGAACAAGCAGAGGCAGCTTTTCATTGGCGCATGAAAAATGTATTCTAGTTCGCAGCTTTGTGCGCCCAGACCAATGGCAGAGTTTTCCTTATTTTTAATCTTAACGTGATTGGACAATTCATCGAATCAATCACGTCCATCAAGCAAGCATCCGAGGAAGCGCCGGTGTTGTGCCGAATTCGGCACCCCTGCCGTCAGATGCACCCCCTCGCGGGAGCGAGCGCGCACCACTCGTTTGTTCAGAAAGTGAAGCATTTCGCCTAAACAAACGCTGGGGAACATACTATTCTACGATTTAATTATTTATTAAGTAAATTGGAAGAGAAGAACATCTGTTGCTTTCAGTGATTAAAAGTCTAAAGTGAGAACTCTCTCTTCGTCGGTGGCGTAGTGGCTTAAGCAGCCGCCCCATGTACAGAGGCTACAGTCCTTGCTGCAGCTGGCCCCGGTTCGAGTCCCGCGCCGGACGGCCCTTTGCTGCATGTCTGCCCTGTCTCTCTGCTTCCTGTCTCTCTCCAACTGTCTATCCATTAAAGGCATGAAAAATATTAAATAAATAAAAAGTCTAAAGAGTGTTCTTCTCAACACAAAATCTCGTGATAGCGATCGCACAACAACACTTTTCTGTGAAAATATATACCCCAGCCATAAGTACAAAATAAATGGACTTGATTTTTTTCAAAACAAGGTGAATATATTTGACTTGGGGTTTCACAAGACTAAATATGATTCCAGCTTTTGTTGCAAGGTTCAAAAGTAAGTGCTTTTATTTGTGTTAACCTGTAGGCTATGTAGGTCGAAACAATAGCCTTCTTATCCTGAATATCACGATATGAAAATGTAATTTGATCTATGCCTGATAGACCTGTGTGTTTCTCACCATTAAAGGACATATTCTCATATTCAATAGCTACACTTGTTTTTAAGAAATTAAATATTTTTCTTGCTGCTTTATAAGATAAAATACAATAAACCAATCCCCCATCCACCACTAACATATCTGTTATCAGACCTATCAAACTCGTACATATATTGGCACCAAATGCATGCAGTTAAAAGTACCTAATGCTGAGGTCAAAGAAATAAAATTGTGCAGATGGGGAGCATTTCATGGCAGGCCTTGTGTTCCCTTTCCTGTGATACAGCATGTACCCCCTGCTTAACTCTTACTGTAAAGCTGTCACATGCACTAAACTGACTCTGGTTAAACACACTACTTTTATCTTTGTACTGTGAAAAGCATTTGATGCTGGGATCAACAGAACAAATATTAAGGGGGGGTGCATATCACGGCAGGCCTGTTTTTCCACCTGCCGGAATAAGCACCCCCCCCTTAACTTGTACTAGGAAGGTGGCACATGCTTGAAACTTACTCTGCTTACACATACTAGTCCCCTGTGTGTACTGTGAAAATTATTTGATGCTGGGATTAACAGAACAAATATTAAGGGGGGTGCATATCACGGCAGGCCTGTTTTTCCACCTGCCGGAATAAGCACCCCCCCCTTAACTTGTACTAGGAAGGTGGCACATGCTTGAAACTTACTCTGGTTACACATACTAGTCCCCTGTGTGTACTGTGAAAATTATTTGATGCTGGGATTAACATAACAAATATTAAGGGGGGGTGCATATCACGGCAGGCCTGTTTTTCCACCTGCCGGAATAAGCACCCCCCCCTTAACTTGTACTAGGAAGGTGGCACATGCTTGAAACTTACTCTGCTTACACATACTAGTCCCATCTCTCTACTGTGAAAAGCATTTGATGCTGGGATCAACAGAAACAAAGTACAAGGGGGGTGCACATCACGGCAGGGCTGCTGTTAGTCAACTTGCCACGATATGCTAGCCTGGGTGCCAGCCGAACTTAGCCCCGCCCATAAAAGTTTTGGTCGGGAAGTTCGGTCTGGCTCTGCTCAGTTGGGAAATCATTATGCCCGACCAAGAATTGGTCGGACCAATCAGATTGCCAGGGCGGGCTTTATACGATGATGGACAGATGATCAACAGGGACATTATCGACTACGTCACTAAAGAGCTGAACACGGCTGCCGCTGGAGAGCTAGGGCGTGTAGATTCTGCCATCGAGTCTGTTCTACAGGATCTCCACATTGCATTCATTTTGAAAGACGAACAGAGGAACGCGATAAAGGCTTTTATCGATAGAAAAGATGTTTTTGCCGTCGTTCCTACAACAAGTGTGTGTCGCTTAATCTACGTCACATACTACGTTGCTCTGATTGGTTGTAGGTCTATCCAATTGAGCGAAGAGGCATTTTTTCTCCTGGTTCGGTTGAAACACGCCCCATACTCAAATCTCTATTGAGCGGTATCAGACTCACATTCTGACTAGAATCGTGAGTATGACGTAGTCAGGCTAACGATATGCACCCCCTGTTAACTTTTACTAGCAAAGTGTCACATGTATGAAACTAACCCTGGTTACACATACTAGTCCCATCTCTCTACTGTGAAAAGCATTTGATGCTGGGATCAACAGAAACAAAGTACAAGAGGGGTGCACATCACGGCAGGGCTGCTGTTGGTCAACTTGCCACGATATGCACCCCCTGTTAACTTTTACTAGCAAAGTGTCACATGTATGAAACTAACCCTGGTTACACATACTAGTCCCATCTCTCTACTGTGAAAAGCATTTGATGCTGGGATCAACAGAAACAAAGTACAAGAGGGGTGCACATCACGGCAGGGCTGCTGTTGGTCAACTTGCCACGATATGCACCCCCTGTTAACTTTTACTAGGAAAGTGTCATATGCATGAAACTTACTCCACTTATCAGAATGAGCCAGAATTTACTGTCACGAACCACCATTTATTCAATACTGAACACCATCACAATTAACAACAAAAAAATTTTCAATGGTGTCTTTATGGAAAAGGACATAAAAATAAATGTATCATCAATATACATATTCTTACAACAATATCAAAATAAATAATAAAATAAACAATGAGCAAATAATAAATTAAATACTGAACAAAAGAATGGCACGAACACATACCTTCACCAAGGCCCTATCTCACAGTGTAAAAAAAATAGTTGAAAGGTAAAAAATAAGATCCTGGTTGCACCCCTTTTGTCTCTAGCTGACAGAAAACAAACTTATTTGCATGCAGGACACAAGTACTCTTCATCCACTGAAGGCCTCTGGACACATTTGTGGTGGTACCACCTCTGACAGGTGTCACAGCAAATCTGGAAAAACAGGGATGTGTAGTGGTTCATAAGTTTTACATAGGGTATCCCTGAATATAGGATAACTCTAAATGTACTATTAATATCCTTAATATTCTTTCAGTTTCAAAAAAATCATTTTATTTTTTACATTTTGGAATATGAAGACATTACCCATTTTGCTTCATCTTGGTCCTGTTCCTCCATTCCACAATCAAAGCACAGGCTGCTTAGTTCATCTGTTAAGACAAACAATATTCAACAATGTTCTGATTAATACAATTTGAATTGCACAATATTAATTCACTAGCTTATAGTTGCATATTTATGAGAAAACATGCATACAACCAACAACATGAATGCATCACAAGGCCGAGCTAGATGCACAGATGGTACACAATGAACAAAAGAAGCAAGCCCTGAATGCAGATTTCTATTCTACACCGAGAGCTGGCAGGATCCCTGCAATGACAAAACCGTCACTTTCACCAATATCTAGGGATTCAATATCACAATTGCTAGAGTTTTCAAGGCAGCAGTATCAAGTCCAAGTAGACTCTCTTAGGCTCCCACCAAGGGATATGGTCAAGTTTAAAGGAGACCCCCCCTCCAGTATTGGAAGTTCATGAGGCTTTTCACCACAATGGTTAACTCGTCTACACCAGTACACCGAAGGAAAGGCTCGAGAGGCCATAAGTCACTGCTTATACAACCCCAATCCTAGTGCGGGTAGCAAGGAGGCACTTGAGCGACTAAGAACAAGATTCAGAAATCCTCATTCCATCTCACAAGCTTGGGTAGGAAAGGTTTTTAACTTTAAGGAGACAAGAGACAATGTGCAACTCAGAGACTTCGCAGACCAACTGAGAGGCTGTGAGGATACGCTTGCTGCCATGAAGTGTGAGGAAGAGCTCAGTGGTCGCCGCACATTGGTTGAGATTAGAGATGCACCGATCAATCGGCCACCGATTAAAAAAAGCCGGTTTTATATCCAATCGGCTCCAATCGGTGACCGGCCGGTCACTGTCGTAATTTCCGGTTTTCGGCTGATCAAACTGACCCGCATGCGCGGTGCGTAGCAGCTCAACGCGCCCAGAGCAAAACAGCTAAGAACTAGCAAGACTCAAGAAGAAAACATGTCACTGATTTGGACTTATTTCACTTTGTGCCAGGACGATCCAAAACACGCTGTTTGTAATGCTTGCAAGTCAAAAGTAAGCCGCGGAGGATCAACAATCATGGCTGGAAAAAGGAAGTCATGGAGGAGCATGTGTCCGAGGATGGGTGCTGGAGAGCGGATTGAATGCGCGTGTGACCGCTGGAAGCTCCAGGCTGGTTCTTGTAAGATGGGAGGCCGGTGGTTTTGCGCATGCGCAGAGCCAATTTTCTAAGTTTTGTTTTCACGCCAAGTAGCACAAATCGACAGAACACCGGCACGGAGGAGCATAGATCCGAGCAGGGGTGCTGAAAGGCGGATTGAATTCAAACTTTATTTTCAGACTTGTAAAAAAAAAATGCACCGGCGGCACAGCAGAGAATAAGTTACGTACTGTATTTGAGTTAGCCTACAGTATGTCTGCGCACTGCGCAGTACTGTAATTAAACTTGCATGGTAATAAAATTCAGTAAATGCTGAAGCTATTCGTTTCGTTTCGTTTCATTTAACTCATTGAAAAACGATACAAATGGTATTTAGATGATATTCTGCATAAAAAAATAAGTGAAATACCTGTAATACAAATTTGGTTTTAGTAATCAACCGCTAATAGTGTTCAAATTCGCTCTGGACCAACGTGATCACCATAAGCGGTACGCTTGGAAAAGAAGCACCTAGGTTTGCTTAGCAAATATAAGGAGGACACTGCCGCTAAGAGGAGGGATGCAGCAGAGTCGCAGCAACCACAACAACCCTCCACCGTGGCTGCTATGTTCAACATCAACACTGAAAAGTCCACCGCCACCACTAGGAAAATAATGGAGTTCATGGCACTGATGAAATACCGAGTCCACGGTACAAATGACCAAGTAGGCGGTACTTTTCTGACACAGCACTGCCAAATGTTGTCTGGGAGAAGGGTACTTGTATTAAATTTGGGAAAGGGTACTCAAGCCAAACAAATATAGTGTCTATTATATTATTATAATTATTTCTTAGATAGAAAATCGGCATCGGAAAAACCGGATTTGGCAGGTCAGACCTCCTCTAAAACCGGAAATCGGTATCGGCCAAGAATTTTGCAATCGGTGCATCTCTAGTTGAGATCATTGGCAAGCTACCATCAGACCTCAGGGCCAAATGGTTAAATAAGAACTATGAAATTACAAAAGAAGAACATCTTCCGAAACTTGACGACGTTGTCAGCTTCGTAGAGACAGAGACAGATAACACATCTCATGAACAACAAGATTTTTGTCTTTTTCATTTTAAGTGGGCCAAATCGCTTTTATTAAAAGTAAACTAATGGAAACTGCTGCTGTGATTTGATTCTTTTAATAAGCCATGTAACTGGCTATGATCCAGGGTGTTGAACAGGTGTGATACAGGTGTGTGGCCACAGCGTGCACATCTGATGCTGCTCACAGTGCTCCTCAGTGTGCTCAGGGAGCTGGTGTGTTTGCCCAGACACATGAAAAATTAGAGGGAAGGCAGCTAAGTATGATGGAGTATCCCTCAATGACGTCCACTATTTCTGCTTCCCTTCATATCAATGCTAACAGCCACCTAGCGATAGCTGCAGCTGTTACGGTGTTTGCTGCTCGGAAGCAGGGGAGTGCTCGGGCTGCACTTCGGTCTGCACGGTTTACACAGCAGGCAGTGATACGAAGGGAGAGAAAATAGGGCCAAGCGATGTGAGCTCTGACTTTTCTTGAGGGAGGACTTTGTGATGCAAATGTATTGCTCTTTTGAACGCATATTGTTTTGAGAAGCAAAACACTTTATTTTCGGGACCCTAGCAAACTAGCCGGACTACTTTCATCAACACCAAAACGAGGCTGGAACTCTGCTCACAGGACGCAGCAGGGGGTAAGAAGATGTTCATAAATGATGTTGCTGATATGGGATGTTATACAGCTTCATGTCAAAAGAGGCGAACTGTCCCTTTAACTTTGATGTGAATCTTTCTAAAGATTTTTTGTTTGTTTGTTCTTTTGTTTTTTGTCATGGTGTATTGTCTGTATGTTTTTATGATACCTGCCTGAGGACAACGGATGAAATTTAGCAACTGTGCTAACTCCGGCATATTTACATGGATGCTTTGCTGATATGTTGATTAATGTGCAGAGTCCTAACCAAATAAATAAGAAATAAAATAAAAACCTCCTCCACACTGACCTGTGGCCCGGTGGACCCAGAGGATGAGCGGGCTCGTTTCCTGGTGGAGGGGTTCTGCTCCTGCTTCAGCTCCTGCTTCAGCTCCTGCTTCAGCTCCTGCTTCAGCTCCTGCTTCAGCTCCTGGTTCTGCTCCTGGTTCTGCTCCTGGTTCTGCTCCTGGTTCTGCTCCTGGTTCAGTTCTTGGTTCTGCTCCTGGTTCTGCTCCTGCTTCAGTTCTTGGTTCTGCTCCTGGTTCTGCTCCTGGTTCAGTTCTTCGTTCTGCTCCTGGTTCAGTTCTTCGTTCAGCTCCTGGTTCAGCTCCTGGTTCAGCTCCTGGTTCAGCTCCTGGTTCTACTCTTGGTTCAGCTCCTGGTTCAGCTCCTGGTTCAGCTCCTGGTTCTGCTTTTGGTTCTGCTCCTGGTTCTGCTCCTGGTTCTGCTCTTGGTTCAGCTCTTGGTTCAGCTCTTGGTTCTGCTCCTGGTTCAGCTCCTGGTTCAGCTCTTGGTTCAGCTCCTGGTTCAGCTCCTGGTTCAGCTCCTGGTTCAGCTCCTGGTTCTGATTTTGGTTCAGCTCTTGGTTCAGCTCTTGGTTCAGCTCTTGGTTCAGCTCTTGGTTCAGCTCTTGGTTCAGCTCTTGGTTCAGCTCCTGGTTCAGCTCCTGGTTCTGATTTTGGTTCTGCTCTTGGTTCAGCTCTTGGTTCAGCTCTTGGTTCAGCTCTTGGTTCAGCTCCTGGTTCAGCTCCTGGTTCTGCTCCTGTTTCAGTTCTTGGTTCAGCTCCTGGTTCAGCTCCTGTTTCAGTTCTTGGTTCTGCTCCTGGTTCTGCTCCATTCTGGTCCGACTGATGGACTCTGCAACTGTCAGCACATATGATAAGATCCAGCTGTGGCGTGCAGCGTGTTAAACCACACCCACTTTTCTTCTTCTCTTGATAACCTTTCTGCACACATGTATACATATATATATATATACATATACATACATGTATATAAATAAGATTTAACAACTCTCTTAAAGAGCTAAAATCAAACACAAGCAGAGCGTTTAGGATATTTGCTCCTTTAATTGGAAAACCATCTGAAAAAATGTTCTACAAATTGAAACTTTATGATTTCCAGCTGAAGCAGGACTGAGATCAGACAGACCATATGACATAGTTTAACCTATCAGGATTGAATAGCACGGCCAGACAGTCAGACGTCAAACAATTTGTTACCATCTTAAAGTATTAAAGCTTTGCCTTTATTCTTATTAGGAGATATTAACTTGACTTTAAAAAAATGAGTTGCTCTAAATAATTCTCCTTTGCCTCTTCTCACCAATTCTGAGTTAATAGTTATCATCAATATTTAGATGTAAACTCATTAAACCATTTGACTATTTAACTCAATCATTTAACTATTTAACTGCAGCAGATCTATGAAACAATTAATATGCCCTCTTAATAAAGCAGCAAAGTGCTTTATAGAGGTTTAAATAAGTTTGGGTATTAGGAGATGAACAAAAACACAGCTGCAGTGAGGCCGAGTCATCACAAGACAAGTCAAGGTTTGTTTTTCTGGCGCATTTAAAAACAGTGAGCAGAGAGCAGCTTGGTGAGAGCCCAACAAAATCTATGCAGACACACAGTTAACTTGGGCTGAAGCTCTCCCTATGATGTTATTTAACCGGAGATTTACTCCAGATGCCACCATGAATGCTGTCAGGTTGTCCCACATGAAGCCTGGACAGGGAGAAGATGCCCTGTCCATACCCTGTTTTGCCACAGCATGAACACTTGTGTGAATAAAGCCACTCACAGTTGCTTAGAGACACACACACACACCAGTGCGGGACAAAACCCGCATTTTTAATAATGTCCACTGCACTCGCCGATGAGTAGAAAGCCAATTGTAAAACGTGTCGGCGAGTGTTTTCTGCGGCTCACGGTGGGCTGTCTGATATCAGGCAACATGCATCAGGAGAGCAACACTGCAGACACATAAGCATGCAGACCCAAGCCTCAGTGGCACAGTTCTTCATTCCCCAATCATCTGCTGAGACTGATAAGGTATGGAACAGTAAATAAATACATTTGTTCGGCAGGGGTGCAAACAGAGGTATGGTCAAAAAGGAGTGAGATTATCGAAGCCCACACCCCCGCAGGAATTATCATAGAATTACATTTTGCCACCCCCTCTGCCATCCAGGGCTCACCCTATTCACACAAAAATGTTCTTTATATGAAAATACACTGTCCCAGTTCCTTGGAAATTCTTAAAAGTAAAGAATACGCTGGAAACATTTGGCATGTCCCCTTTTTTTAAATTTTTTTGAAAAAGTCTGACATTTTGAATATGACTCAATACACACAAGTTCCAAAATATCACACCATTAACAACCTCAGTTCACTCTCGTAGACTTTTATATCACCACAACTTTCTTTAGCACACCGAGAAACAACAGAAAAATAGCCTCAGAGCAGCTAAAAAGACAAGTTTCTCACCGTTGCTCTCTGTATTTCAAATTACGCCGATATCGGAACTTGCAGCGGGTCTACAGGTGACAGGTGAGTGTTAGCCTGTTAGACACAGAGCTAGCATTAGCATGGACAACGGTAAGCGTTAACAAGCCTTTATTTTGATAACTGACTCGTCTTACCGACGTACTTGTCTCCGGACTTCCAATCGGTATGTGCTCTGACTTTCTTTCAGTGTAACTCGGGATTTTTCTCCTTTTTCTGTCCTTTTCACAAGTAGCTGCGCTTTACTTCTCTGGTTAAGGTCAGAAAATAACGTAAAAATCGTGCGCCTGCAGTTCACCTGGCTGTTGAGGCACTCCCCACGTGGGGTCATACGAACTGTGCGGTGCATTCAAATGCAACAGGAACATTAAACTTTACCGATGCAAACATAAAATAAATACTCTCCCGCTTATTTTAGTGGTCTCTATGTCAGTCCAGAGAGATTCGGGGCTGAACTTTGATGAAATTATAATCAGACATTACAACAACACCCCCCCCCCTAAAAAAAAACTCATCGGATCTGCACGATTCACACAAGTCCCCCAGACAGCTGTGAAAAAGGCGGCATCCGCCAAAAGGCGCGCCGTTTGCACCCCTGGTTCGGAGAAAACGTATATATAAATATATATATATATAAAGTTTACAAATGTTTTTGTTGTTTTTTTTCCTCTCAGTAAAAATGTCCTAAAGGTTCATATCGTTTTGCACTTAAAAAGTTATATTAAGTTATCGATTTATTTTTTTTATCATTTAAAAGTTCATTGTTCCACACTACACACAGATTTAATTTAAGATTTAATTAACTGCACTTTATAAGAGAATGTGTTTATTGGTAATAAAGCATTTCAAGCTTTAAAGCCATAATGTGTAATATTTCACGTTGTCTATTAACAAATTTGAGTCTTATCATTCACAAGTATTACCTCAATCGTTATTAATTACCTCCATCACAAAAGTCCAGTGTTCTTATATTCTTTATATTCAGCATACGAATGTACATAAGAGTGTTTCCACATTGGAAACGGAAAATGCGAAGCTGATGACATGTCCTTCTACACATCCCGTAGTTTTAAAATGGCGGAGCGACATGGAGACATTCATTGTCCGTGAAATATTACACATTATAGCTTTAAGTATCAATCAAGTTGCTTTTTTTTTTTTTTTTTTTTTTTAAATCACCACTGTACTAAAGACACTGGCACAAAATAGGGCTGTGCAATATATCGAATTTATATTGCGATAACGATATTGGTGTCAAACGATAGCAAAATTAATAATATCGAATATAAACGATATTGGCTTGGTTAAGCAAATTGCGGCGTGTGGTACGTCATGACGTCAGAACTGCTCTGGAGTTTCGCGCTCTTCTCAGCCTCACCACTTGATGCCGCCATCGACACTGGATACCGCTGAAAAGAGATTAGCAACAACATTGGAATTTTGGAAGATATGGAACAGTTAATTGAGAAAAAAGGGTGAAAAAGTTCGGTGATCTGGGACCACTTTAGTTTTGAAGAAAAAGACGAAGAACAGAAGAGACCCATCTGCAGGATTTGCCGAAAAATGGTGTCTGCGCCTCTTGCCAACACATCCAACCTGTTTACACACCTCAAAGTCAACCACAAGGTAATCCACGACCAAACGATAAAGAAAAAACAAAAAATGGACCAAGCCAACGTCGCCTCAACCAGCAAGATCGCCCAGACATCAATTCAAGGCACTCTGTTCAACGCCACTCAGTATGCCACAACTTCGGAGAGGCATAAGGCGCTCACCAAATCCATCGGCTATTTTTTAGCCAAAGATATGCAGGCTATCAATACGGTAGAGGGTGAGGGGTTTAAGAAGATGATCAGGGAGTTTGATAAACGCTATGCTCTGCCCTCCCAACATTATTTTACCCGAAATATCTTGCCAGGGCTTTATGAAAATTGCCGAGAGGAAGTGTCAAAAGAAGTGCTAGCAGCGGATCACTTCGCAGCAACATCGGATCTTTGGTCAAGCCGTACAAGCGAACCATACATCAGCCTCACCGTGCACTTCATCGACAACGAGCTAAACCTGAAAGTGAAGTGTCTCCAGACGGCTTTCATGCCGGAAGATCATACCGGGCAAAACATCGCCGACATACTGAGGGAATCTCTGGCGCAGTGGGGATTAAACGAAGGCAAATTGGTCTGCATCACCACTGACAACGCCGCAAACGTTAACCTGGCTACACAACTAAATGGATGGACGAGGCTCCAATGTTTCGGGCATCGACTACACTTGGCCATTGGTGAGTACTGAGTGCTGTTATTCCTGTGTGAAATGACATAATAGTGAATGTCTGAACTGAACTGGCCAACTGCTTTGTCATGGCTGCGTTTTTTTGACCCCATCATTGCTAACTTTGTTGACAACTTGAAGGTAGCTAGCGCGAGGCTGAAACCTGCCGTTCTTTCCAAAACAAGCAAGCAAACAAAAAACACCGACAAGATAAAACATGCAGTCGGTGAATTTGCTTCAATGTTCATAATGAAGTAAATGTGGCCTTGATTTGAAGACGAAGCTTTTTTTGAATGAGCTAGAGAAAGTGTGTTGATTACCAAGTTGATAACTGATTAGCAACTATGCTTTTGAGAAACGATGTCCAGAGCAGGGAGAGAGTTGCAGGCGCGCGATTTTTACGTTATTTTCTGACCTTAACCAGAGAAGTAAAGCGCAGCTGCTTGTGAAGAGGACAGAAATAGGAGAAAAATCCCGAGTTACACTGAAAGAAAGTCAGTGCACATACCGATTGGAAGTCCGGAGATAAGTACGTCGGTAAGACGAGTCAGTTATCAAAATAAAGGCTTGTTAACGCTTACCATTGTCCATGCTAATGCTAGCTCTGTGTCTAACAGGCTAACACTCACCTGTCACCTGTAGAGCCGCTGCAAGCTCCGATATCGGCGTAATTTGAAATACAGAGAGCAACGGTGAGAAACTGCTCTGAGGCTATTTTTCTGTTGTTTCTCGGTGTGCTAAAGAAAGTTGTGGTGATATAAAAGTCTATGAGAGTGAACTGAGGTTAATGGTGTGATATTTTGGAACTTGTGTGTATTGAGTCATGTTCAAAATGTCAGACTTTTTCAAAAAAAGGGGACATACCAAATGTTTCCAGCGTTGACTCAGTATTCTTTACTTTTAAGAATTTCCAAGGAACTGGGACAGTGTATTTTCATATAAAGAACATTTTTGTGTGAATAGGGTGAGCCCTGGATGGCAGAGGTGGTGGCAAAATGTAATTATATGATAATTCCTGCGGGGGCGTGGGCTTCGATAATCTCACTCCTTTTTGACCATACCTCTGTTTGCACCCCTGCCAGAGGGACTAGCACACTAAATGTATTGTGCTTTAATTTTTTATCTTTGTCCTAATCTGAATAAGCTTTGAAGCAGTTAGCTCAATGTGGTATAATTAATTGTTATTACTCTTAGTTTTCCTCCAATTGCTGAGTCATCAGTTGTGTGTAGCCTTACTAGGAAAATAATGTGAAAAACAAACAATTTTACACCTTTATGTTTTTTCTATTATCTTAGAAAATGCGATGAAGAAATCGGATGACAAGATCAGCCGTGCCATGGGAGTCTGTAAGAAGGTGGTCAGTAGCTTCAGCTACAGCTGGAAGAAGAAGAGGGAACTTGAAGAAGCCCAGAAGCAACTGAATCTGCCTCAGCACGCCCTCAAGACCGAATGCCCAACCAGATGGGGATCTAGACAGGCCATGATCGCCAGAATCCTTGAGCAACAGAAGGCCATTGTCCAGGTCCTTGCCAGTGACCGGAAACAACGACATCTATACCTCTCCTGGCAAGACATCGATGTACTGGAAGCTGTCAATAAGTCACTGACCCCTCTGGTTGAGTTCACAGACGCGCTGTCAGGAGAGAAATACGTGAGCATCTCTCTTGTGAAGCCAACACTGCATCTCTTCAACAACTCAGTCTTGAAAGACCAGGAGGATGACACGCTACTTGCCAAAACCATCAAGCATGACATACTGGACTATCTCAATGAGAAATACAGTGGCAGTGAAACACAAGAGCTACTTGACATGGCGGCTGCCCTAGACCCAAGATTCAAGCTGAAGTATGTGGATGAAGACAAGAAGGAATCCATTGTGAGTCGAGTGAAGCTGGAGCTGAGGGATGCCAGAACTGCCAGTGCTATGGTAATAATAATGTAATTTATAACAATGCACTAACACAACAATATTGTTCAATTGTGTGGTATTATTATATGGTATTATTGTTATTATTATTATCATCATTATTACCATTATTATTGTTGTTGTTGTTGTTGTTGTTATGTTGAATATATTATATTAACACACATCTGTTGAATGTGTTTTTCCATTTGTGTTTCTGACTCTAAGGTGGAAGCCCCTTCAGTCACAACTGTGGCCCCTGCTGGTACTGAGGATGGAGATGGTGTTCCTTGCAAGAAGAGGAAGCTCCTGGGCAGCTTCTTCAAGACCACTACAAACCAGGCTGCAGGGTCTCATCTACAAGAAGACCAAGTCATTTCTCTTGAGGTCCATTCTTACTTCCAGTCTGAAGCAATAGATCCTGAGAAGGACCCTCTGATATGGTGGAGAGATGCGAAAGCCATCTACCCACGTCTTTCAAATCTTGCCAGGAAATACTTATGTATCCCTGCCACAAGTTCCTCTTCAGAGAGAGTATTCAGCACTAGTGGAAACATTGTCACTTGCTTGCGTGCATCTTTGAAACCTGACCATGTTAACAGGCTGGTGTTTCTAGCAAAAAACCTTTAACAAACCTTAGCAGCATTTGCTAGTTCAGGTTCAAGTTCATTTCAAGTTTCTATATCCAAGTTCATGTTCATTTAAGACAGTTGCTTCACCCTTTCAATGGTTGGTGTTGTTTACAAAAAAAAGTTACAAAAGTGGAAGAAATAAATTCATAGAAATAAATATACATATTTAAAATATAGAGATTGAGGAACACTGGATAGTGTACATTTGTTTTTCCACTGTTATATCAAAATAATATTTTTCTTGTTGTATACATTGAAAACGTTACAAAAGTGGAACAAAGTCTTCTTTTATTTTCTTCATATAAATAAGAACAATTATTTTTTTAAAATATAGAGATTGTGGATCACTGGCGTGTACATTTGTCTTTTTTTCCAGTGTCATATCAAAAGAATATTTTTATGTTGTTGTATACATTGAAAACCTTACATTATTTCCTACTATTTATTTCTTCCGTTTTAGCAAGAAATGCTGAATAAAGTCCTTCATAATCCTTTTAAATTCCAGGTGATTAACATGTTCTTTTATTTCAAATTTGATATAAGTGTGTGTTTCAAAATGTGAGCTTATACACCCTTTTCTGTATGGATATGTCTAGGTGTTTTAGTAGGGGTCGTTTGGAAAAGAATAAAATATAGTAATAACTAGAAATGCACTCAAGAGAGTGCAGATCTCTGCCAAGGAAGCTTTGTCGCCACCTTGTGGCAGGTCGCAAGATTGCAGCACGGACAGACAAACTCGGGCGATCACATCCGCTGGCAAAAAAAAAACATATTAAAAAAAAATGACCATATATATATCGTTTAAAATATCGTGATATCAATATTGAGTGAAAATATCGTGATATTGATTTTTCCAATTATCGAGCAGCACTAGCACAAAATAACATATTACTGCTGCGAGCAGCGGCCAAAGGAGCCGGTGTTCTGTCGATTTCTCCTACTCGTCGAGAAATGCTACCTTGTGTTTTTGCGCATGCGCGCGCATGCGCAGAGACAATTTTCTAAGTTTTCGTTGTCCCGCCCATCATTTTTTGCTACCCTTTCTCCTACTAAGGTAGGAGAAATCGAGGAGAAATTTTTCATTCGTTTTCGTTTTATGTAACCAGTAAAACCTCTGTTCTAGTTCTCCTTCCTGTCTTGTCATTCGCCATATGATTTTTGTATTTGCGACACTTCAGGCTTTATTTAGGTGACTCTGCTCCATCATTGTCAAGAATTATTTGAGAAGGGGTAGCATTATTTGACAGGGTCATATTGCCCTATCAAAATTTGCTACCCTCTTAAAAATTGATTAGATAATGTTATGAACATGCTGCCAGTCATCCTACACTTCCTTTTTAACATTTTATATTCACCTTTAGTCAATATATAATTTAGTTATAAAGACTTACCTTGTTCTTGGTGTAAGAGTCTAAAATACTATAGTTAAACCAAAATAGATAGCAAAGTGCTATTTTCCCCTTGTTTTTTTATGGTAATTATTTAGTCAGGCTATTTACCGCTTTACTACTTAAAGCGTGCAGCTCTCGGTCCCCTTTCTTTGTTAACACACCCTTTAAAAGTTTAGATCTTGTTCTTTATTCTTTGTTATTCTTATCAAGTAACTTTGTCCGTATCATTAGTATCTCTCAACCCTAGGGGGTTAAGACAAACAGCTAAACGCAAAGCGTCATTCTTATTTGCCAAACAACTTAAAACAGATTTTTGTTTCTTTCAAGAGAGTCATTCTACATCTACTGACAGTAATTTCTGGAAATCACAATGGGGAAATGAAATGTGGTTATCTCACGGATCTGAGCGCTCCGCTGGTGTCGCTACACTTAAAAATATTTTTTCTGGAACTATATTACATACTGATTGCGACACCCTAGGTCACTACATCTGCTCAGTAATTGAATGCCTTAACAATACCTTTATTGTAGTTAACCTATATGGTTATAATAATAAAACGGAAAACAACAAACTATTTGAATCTTTAGCAGAAAGAATTACTTCATGGCTCTCCAAATACCAAGACTCAATCATTTTAATTGGTGGGGACTTTAACATTGCCTTAGACAATACGATCGAGAGATGGCCTCCAGGGCGGCAGACCTCATACTGTGACACTTTAAAACATTTTATGGAGAAATTTAATGTTATAGATATATGGAGAAAAAAATTCCCAGATGACAAAATCTTTACATGGAGCAATAAAACAGGATCCAGACAATCCCGAATTGATTTTTGGCTCATTTCCAAATGTATCAATAAAGACAACATTGCTGTCAACATACTTGCCAACCCTCTGACTGATCATAGAGCTATTCACATTAGCATCCAAATTTATACTCCTGATAATACACCTAATAAATGTGCTTACTGGAAACTAAATAACTCTTTACTAAAGCATGAAATAGTTAAAGCTCATATTAATAAATTAATTATTTATTATTGGAAGAAGGCTTACAAGGAAGGGTCTTTCTGCAGCAATTGGGAACTTTCCAAATTTGAAATTGGCAAATTTTTAAGACGATATGGAAGTCAGATTTCTAAATTGAAGAAAGCTGAAGAGGAAGAAGTCATAAGCAAGATCACCTCCTATTACCTAAAATCCCCAGAAGAAGTTTCGGAGGAAGATAAATTAAATTTAAGAAGAATGAAGAATTTGGTTTTGGCCTTTTTTTTTTGTAACGCTGTCAAAACATTATACTCCAATTGCAACAGTGCTATTAAAATGCCAAATGGCACCACCCCTAGATTTGACCTAAAACGTGGCATTCGCCAAGGATGTCCCATTTCACCATATTTATTCTTACTTTGCTCTCAAATCCTTACAACTCATGTTTCCAGTAGTCCTGTACAAGGAATCAGCATCGCTAATAAAGAGCTTATAATCAGCCAGCTGGCTGATGACACCACAATATTTCTAAGGAATGCAAACCAGATTACTCTTGCCTTAGAGGTGGTTAATGCTTTTTCCAAGGCCTCCGGTTTATTTTTAAATTTAAAAAAATGTGAATTGCTAGCAATTAAAGATTGTACTGCTAATGTTATTTGCAATATCCCTGTTAAACAAGAAATTACTTATTTGGGAATTTTAATCTCTAAAGACCAAAAGTTAGGAAGCTCCTCTAATTTTACACCAATTATACAGAAAACCAGAAAGAAGCTAAACCAGTGGCTTCAGAGGGACTTATCTCTAAAAGGAAGAGTGTTGCTTTCCAAAGCTGAAGGATTATCCCGACTGACATATGCTGCTCTCCCCTTACATTTAGACAACAAAATCTGTAAAGATATTGATCATATGCTTCTTAATTTTATATGGAAAAATCGTACACACTATATAAAAAAAACTGTTGTCATGAATAATTATGAATCAGGTGGTCTTAACTTTCTCGATTTCACTACCTTAAATAACACATTCAAAATTAAATGGGCTAAACACTTCCTTAAAAATCCAACCTCTATCTGGAACCTCATACCAGATCAAGTTTTCTCGCGCTTTGGTGGCTTTAACTTCATTTTAAATTGTAATTACAATGTTGAGAAACTTCCTGTAAAACTCTCATCTTTCCATAAGCAGGTGCTCTTAGCGTGGACGCTCATTTATAAACATAACTTCTCACCTCACAAATACCTCATCTGGAACAACAGAGATATTTTATTTATAAACAGGTCACTCTATCTTGAAACTTGGGTTCAAAATGGGATCCTACTGGTGGCTCAGCTGGTTAATAAGGAAGGTAAAATTTTCAGTTACAACAAATTTTGCTCAATATGCAAATTTCCAATTAATTTCCAGGAGTTCTCCATGGTGGTTGATGCTTTACCTTCGGGCACTTTAATGCTGTTTAAAAACATTAATTTTACTCTATCTGTTCCACCCAGTATCCCTGATCCAGCCGAGTCATCTGTGGGGAAAATCTGTTTTTCACAGGAGATTAGGAAGAGCAATAAAAGAATACGCAGGTTGTTCCAAGAATCTATTATTTCTCGTTCGTCGGTAGAAATTTACTGGAGCCGTTATATCCCAGATATTCACTGGAAAACAGTTTGGATGATCCCCCATAAATATTTAATTGTAAACAAGGTGAAGGAAGTGTCATATAAAATTCTCCATAAAATTTACCCTGCTAAACACTATATGATCAAATTTAAAAGAGACATAAATACTAATTGCAGCTTCTGTGAGGATCTTCCTGAAACTTTAATACATCTCTTTTGGCTCTGCTCTTTCACACGTAGGTTCTGGTCAGAGTTTAGCAGGTTTATTAATGACCATATTTAAAAAAAAGTTTCCTTATGCTGGGAAAATGTTTTATTTTGTTTCTATAGATTTCGTAAAAAGGATGCTAAATGTTTCTTTATAATAAACCTGCTAATCCTCTTTGCTAAATTTTATATTCATAAATGTAAATTTGCTAATAAAACACCATGTTTTTCTGTTTTCATTAAAGATATGGAAATATATATCAAATCAATAACAGACTCTACAAATGAAAAGGCTCTAAGGACAATTTCAATATGTACGTCTTTGCATGTTCTTATTTAATTATCACCCCTGGTTGTTTGTTTGAATGGTTGTTGTATTGTGTTGTATACTTCAATCTGTTGGTTTGTTGTATACTAATATTATTTAAATAAAAAAATAAAAAAAAAAAGATACGCCACTCACGGTGCATTTCCGGTTTCCAACGAGGCGATTTTGGTTGCAGTTCCACCCTCTTTCCACGTGGGGCGCTCAATTTTGGAGACCAGAATGAATGGAGTCCTATGGAGCTATACGCCCTATCGTGCCCTTATCTCAAGATATAATTTTTTCTCTAGTAATTCGAATGTTGTTTTCGAAAGAGGGTGTTTAGAAAATACCCATGGCAGAGTTTTAGATTTTTAGAGCCACTCATTTGCTTAAAAAAAGGATTTGAAGTGTATATGACGTCATACATAGCTGGTCGACCAGCTGTCATTAGCACAATGCTAGCGCGTTGTGGACAACAAGAAGCCAACCTGTAAGAAATCAAAGGGATATATGTACTCGTTCAGTAGATTTTGGACTTGAAACCCATGTTGAGCTCTCAGAAACTACATTAAAATCTGAGCGCTCGAGGAGACTTATGTGAAACTGACCATTTGTAGCATCTAGCTCCATTGGGCCCCATTCATTCTGGTCTCCACCGACGCCCCCAGTGGAATTCTGGTGGAACTGCAGCCAAAAAGCCAGTACAATGGGGCTTAATAGAGAGTGGCAAGGCTGTTCGTTATAATGGCTGTGCTGTAGCGACCCGACGTGAGTGCTTACCGGATGTGAGTACTCCGGATATCCGGGCGAGTATTTACGTGCTTTTCGAACATCACGAATGCTTTGCGGTACCACTGCCACCCGATGTGAGTAGCGCTGTGAGTCAAAAAAAAAAAAAAAGTAGCGCTGTGAGTCGCGCATGAGCACACCGTTGTTGTTTTTTTAACAAACTTTATTAGAGCTCTTCAAAAGTATACAAAACAAGTCAGGTAAGTATTCTTGACAGTGTTTACAAAACCGAACGTGAAGTGAAAAAGAAAGGAGGAAAAAAAAAGTACAATAAGAAGGAGGGAAAAAAAAGTACAATAAGAACAAACGTGGCGTGGGCTGAGTATCATATTTAAAACAGCAAGGATTTAGCAATACTTTGATAGATCACATTTGTTTTCTTGTTTGGATTAGAGACATATTTAAGTGATATAAAATATTGAACAAAGTAGTTTAGAAAGACAGTAAACAGCGGAACAGTATATTTCCATTTGCATGTGTGAATAAAATATTTGCTCAAAATGATCACAAGATTAATGACATCAGAGACATCAGAGTCCAGGTTGTCCATGAAAAAAAGAATGTCCTTAGAAGTGAAAAAAGGTATATTAGAAATTTTAAGCGAGACCCAACTATGAATATCAGACCAGAAAACTTTAACATGTTGACAGCTGTAAAAAAGATGATCTGTAGTTTCTATTTCAGAGGAGCAGAAGACACATGGATCAGAATCAAACTTAAATCTTCTATGTAAAAAATCTCCAACGGGGTATACATCAGATATAATTTTGAAGTGGGTTTCTTTTACCTTAGGAGGAATTGGATATTTCATATAAAGAGAAAATGACTTATTTTTAAAGGCATTATCTAGGTCTTGTCTTTTATTGTTGACATTAAAATGACAAAATATTTTTTGTTTAAATGCTAGGGAGACCAATCTGTTACATCTTTTATCTTGAAGCGATACATTATCAATTGTCAGCGAGATCAAGCTAGTGTTCATTGAAGAATATTGGATGGTAATGGTATGGGAATTGCTTTACAAACCTTGTTATAACTATTACGTGAACTCTCTATCTTATATTTCTTTATAAAGTCATCGTATGACAACAGCATTCCATCTGTATATAATAAATCATGAATAAAACATATGCCGTTATCATACCAATCAGATTTAAACAGAGACTTCCTGTTGATAGTTACAACCCTGTTGTTCCATAATAAGGAATTGTGAGGGGAGAAGTTGTGAGTGAAAAGCAACTTCCCAAAATCTAATGCTTGCTTGAAGAAGCTTGACAACTTTAACGGTATCTTAGAAACTTCAAAATCACAATTAAACAAAAACTCTAGCCCTCCAACCTTGTTAAAAATTTTATTGGGAATATGAAACTGTCAGGAATGTGGTGTAGGGAGGACACGGATGCGGACTTTCAAAAAATAAATTAGATTTATTTAACAAAACAAAGGTTTATTAATGGACACCGTGTTCCCTTGCCCGGACGCGGGTCACCGGGGCCTCCCCCTGGAGCCAGGCCCAGGGGTGGGGCCAGCCGGCGAGCGCCTGGTGGCCGGGTCTGTGCCCGTGGGGCTCGGTCGGGCACAGCCCGAAGAAACGACACGGGTCCCCCTTCCTACGGGCTCACCACCCGTGGGAGGGGCCATGGGGGTCGGGTGCAGTGTGAGCTGGGCGGCAGCCGAAGGCAGGGACCTTGGCGGTCTGATCCTCGGCTACTGAAGCTGGCTCTTGGGACGTGGAACGTCACCTCTCTGCTGGGGAAGGAGCCTGAGCTGGTGCGCGAGGCTGAGCGGTTCCGGCTAGATATAGTCGGACTCACCTCGACGCATGGCTTGGGCTCCGGAACCAGCCTCCTCGAGAGGGGTTGGACTCTCTTCCACTCTGGAGTTGCCCGCGGTGAGAGGCGTAGAGCAGGTGTGGGCATACTTATTGCCCCCCGGCTGTGCGCCTGTACATTGGGGTTCACCCCGGTAGACGAGAGGGTAGCCTCCCTCCGCCTTAGGGTGGGGGGAGGGGTCCTGACTGTTGTTTGTGCTTATGCACCGAACGGCAGTTCAGAGTACCCACCCTTTTTGTAGTCCCTGGAGGAGGCACTGGAGAGTGCTCCTCCGGGAGACTCCCTCGTCCTGCTGGGGGACTTCAATGCTCACGTGGGCAATGACAGTGAGACCTGGAGGGGCGTGATTGGGAGGAACGGCCCCCCCGATCTGAATCAGAGTGGTGTTTTGTTGTTGGACTTCTGTGCTCGTCACGGATTGTCCATAACGAACACCATGTTCAGGCATAAGGGTGTCCATATGTGCACTTGGCACCAGGACACCCTAGGCCGCAGCTCGATGATCGACTTTGTAGTCGTATCGTCGGACTTGCGGCCGTATGTCCTGGACACTCGGGTGAAGAGAGGGGCGGAGCTGTCAACTGATCACCACCTGGTGGTGAGTTGGCTCCGCTGGTGGGGGAAGAAGCCGGTCAGACCTGGCAGGCCCAAACGTATTGTGAGGGTCTGCTGGGAACGGCTGGCGGAATCCCCTGTAAGGAGGAGTTTCAACTCCCACCTCCGGCAGAACTTCAACCATGTCCCGGGGGAGGTGGGGGACATTGAGCCCGAATGGGCCATGTTCTGTGCCTCCATTGTTGAGGCGGCCGACCGGAGCTGTGGCCGCAAGGTGGTCGGTGCCTGTTGTGGCGGCAATCCCCGAACCCGCTGGTGGACCCCAGTGGTGAGGGAGGCCGTCAAGCTGAAGAAGGAGTCCTATCGGGCCTTTTTGGCCAGTGGGACTCTGGAAGCAGCTGATGGGTACCGACAGGCCAAGCGGAACGCAGCCTCGGCGGTTGCTGAGGAGATTCTGGTCCACCATCCGGCGGCTCAGGGGGGGGAAGCGGTGCACCGTCAACACCGTGTATGGTGAGGGCGGGGCTCTGCTGACTTCAAGTAGGGACGTCGTGAGTCGGTGGGGGGAATACTTCGAGGGCCTCCTCAATCCTACCGACACGCCTTCCGATGAGGAAGCAGAGTTGGGGAGCTCGGACGTGGGACCTCCCATTTCTGGGGCTGAGGTTGCCGAGGTGGTCAAAAAACTCCTCGGTGGCAAGGCCCCGGGAGTGGATGAGGTCCGTCCTGAGTTCCTCAAGGCTCTGGATGTTGTGGGGCTGTCTTGGTTGACACGTCTCTGCAGCATCGCGTGGACATCGGGGGCAGTGCCTCTGGACTGGCAGATCGGGGTGGTGGTCCCCCTCTTTAAAAAGGGGGACCGGAGGGTGTGTTCCAACTATAGGGGGATCACACTCCTCAGCCTCCCTGGTAAGGTCTTTTCGGGGGTACTGGAGAGGAGGATCCGCCGGATAGTCGAATCTCGGATTCAGGAGGTGCAGTGTGATTTTCGTCCTGGCCGTGGAACAGTGGACCAGCTCTATACCCTCCGCAGGATCCTGGAGGGAGCATGGGAGTTCGCCCAACCGGTCTACATGTGTTTTGTGGACTTGGAGAAGGCGTTCGACCGTGTCCCTCGGGGACTCTTGTGGGGGGTGCTCCGGGAGTATGGAGTGCCGGACTCCTTGATATGGGCTGTTCGGTCCCTGTATGACCGGTGTCAGAGTTTGGTCCGCATTGCCGGCAGTAAGTCGGACATGTTTCCTGTGAGAGTTGGACTCCGTCAGGGCTGCCCTTTGTCACCGATTCTGTTCATAATTTTTATGGACAGAATTTCTAGGCGCAGCCAGGGCGTTGAGGGGGTCCGGTTTGGCGACCTCAGAATCGGGTCTCTGCTTTTTGCGGACAATTTGGTTCTGTTGGCGTCGTCAGGCCGTGACCTTCAGCTCTCACTGGAGCGGTTCGCAGCCGAGTGTGAAGCGGCTGGGATGACCATCAGCACCTCCAAATCTGAGACCATGGTCTTCGGCCGGAAAAGGGTGGAATGCTCTCTCCGGGTCGGGAATGAGATCCTTCCCCAAGTGGAGGAGTTCAAGTATCTCGGGGTCTTGTTCACGAGTGAGGGACGAATGGAACAGGAGATTGACAGACGGATCGGTGCGGCGTCTGCAGTGATGCGGGCTCTGCATCGGCCTGTCGTGGTGAAGAAGGAGCTGAGCCAGAAGGCGAAGCTCTCGATTTACCGGTCAATCTATGTTCCTACCCTCACCTATGGTCACGAGCTGTGGGTAGTGACCGAAAGAACGAGATCGCGAATACAAGCGGCCGAAATGAGTTTCCTCCGCAGGGTGTCTGGGCTCTCCCTTAGAGATAGGGTGAGAAGCTCGGTCATCCGGGAGGGGCTCGGAGTAGAACCGCTGCTCCTCCGCATCGAGAGGAGTCAGATGAGGTGGCTCGGGCATCTGGTGAGAATGCCTCCTGGACGCCTCCCCGGTGAGGTGTTCCGGGCCCGTCCCACTGGGAGGAGGCCCCGGGGAAGACCCAGGACACGTTGGAGAGACTATGTCTCTCGGCTGGCCTGGGAACGCCTCGGGGTCCCCCCAGAAGAGCTGGAGGAAGTGGCCGGGGACAGGGACGTCTGGGTCTCTTTGCTCAAGCTGCTGCCCCCGCGACCCAATCCCCAGACCAGCGGAAGATAATGGATGGATGGATGGAACAAAACAAAGTATCAACAAAAGGCACGGCAAAACCGGATTCAAAAAACAAAACTTGACAAAATAAACAAAGGACTCAACATGGCATAAATAAATACTTATCTTGGTAATGTCGACATGGAACATGGATGACAAATAATCTTGGCATAGGCTGGCAAACGTGACTATCAACAACAAAGATCCCGCCACACTGAAAGGGGAGGCAGGAAACTAAATAGGGAGTGAGAGTGATTGGGGAGTGAGTGCAGCTGAGGGAAAAAACACAGGTGAAGTGAGTGAAACTGATAAACAGAGTGCAGGGAAACTAAAATGGCAAAAACTAAACATGGAGTGACACACAAACATGACCTAAAATATGAAACGTGAGTCCATGGGTGTGACAGAGCCCCCCCCTCAAGGGGTGGATCCCAGACAACCCCTAAGAAATCCGAGGGTGGGAGGGAGGGGCTCGAAGCCGGTCAGGCCGGGGACCAGAAACGGGTGTGTGGTACCGGCTTCGGGCAGCAGGAGGCAGTGGTCTGGCGGACGCCCAGACCGCAGACGGCATAGCCGGAACCAGCGGTGGTCTGGCGGACGCCCAGACCGCAGACGGCACAGCAGAAACAGGCGGTGGTCTGGCGGACGCCCAGACTTCTGTCGGCGTGGCGGCAGGAGACGGCGGTGGTCTGGCGGACGCCCAGACTTCCATAGGCGTGGCGGCAGGAGACGGCGGTGGTCTGGCGGACGCCCAGACTTCCGTCGGCGTGGCGGCAGGAGACGGCGGTGGTCCGGCAGACGCCCAGACCCCCGATGACGTGGCAGCAGGCGGTGATCCGGCGGACACCCGGACCCCCGATGACGTGGCAGCAGGCGGTGATCCGGCGGACGCCCGGACCCCCGATGACGTGGCAGCAGGCGGTGGTCTGGTTGGCACCCAGACTTCCCTCTGCGTGGCGGCAGGAGACGGACCGGCGGACGCCCGGACCCCCGATGACGTGGCAGCAGGCGGTGGTCTGGATGGCACCCAGACTTCCGTCGGCGTGGCGGGAGGAGGAGCCGGGGACCGTCCCACGGTCGGCCGGACCGCCGACGGGGGGGGAGCCCCCCCTTCAAGGGATGGATCCCAGACATCCCCAAAGTCTGGGGGTGGGAGGGAGGGGCTCAAACCGGTGAGTCCATGGGCTGGGGCCCCATGGGCTCTGAGGCTTTGTCGGGCTCTGCCGCCTCGTGGTCAGGCCCAGAGGCCTCTTGGTCGAGGTCAGGCCCGGAGGCCTCGTGGTCGAGGTCAGGCCCGGAGGCCTCGTGGTCGAGGTCAGGCCCTAAAGCCTCGTGGTCGAGGTCAGGCCCTAAAGCCTTGTGGTCAGGCCCTGCGGCCTCGTGGTCAAGGTCAGGCCCTGCGGCCTCTTGGTCGTGGTCAGGCCCTAAAGCCTCGTGGTCAGGCCCTAAAGCCTCGTGGTCAGGCCCTAGAGCCTCGTGGTCAAGGTCAGGCCCTGCGGCCTCTTGGTCGTGGTCAGGCTATAAAGCCTCGTGGTCAGGCCCTAAAGCCTTGTGGTCAGGCCCTAAAGCCTCGTGGTCAAGGTCAGGCCCTGCGGCCTCTTGGTCGTGGTCAGGCTCTAAAGCCTCGTGGTCAGGCCCTAAAGCCTCGTGGTCAGGCCCTAAAGCCTCGTGGTCAGGCTCTAAAGCCTCGTGGTCAGGCCCTAAAGCCTCGTGGTCAGGCCCTAAAGCCTCGTGGTCAGGCTCTAAAGCCTCGTGGTCAGGCCCTGTGGCCTCTGGAAATGTCAAAAACGGCAAAAACTAAACATGGAGTGACACACAAACATGACCTAAAATATGAAACTAAAAACGTGAGTCCATGGGTGTGACAGAAACCACATCGATTGAGGCTGGGTAATGCATTCTTTCAACCATTTGATTCTGAAAGCTGCAACAATAGACTCAAAGTTTAAAGCATTCAAACCTCCATTTTTATAATCTTTAACTAATTGTGATTTGCGTATATAATGAGTTTTATTTCTCCAAGTGAACTTAAAAATGATAGAGTTGGACAACTTTATTACCTTTGGAGAGATAAACATTGAGTGACAGGGATAAATAAGTCTTGACAGACCCTCAGCTTTGGACAGCAATATGCGACCTAGTATTGAAAGATCACGCGTTAACCAGTGATTAAAAACTGTTTGTATTGTTTTTAGTCTGGGAGAAATATTGGCATTCTCTCTATCACTGATATTTTTTGTTATTACCAAGCCAAGGCTTGGTAATGAGCACACCGTTGTGCTGAAGTAATCTCACGGTTGACACGAAACAATAACAATATAAGATTAGTACAACGCCGTTTGGTGCTATTGTCTATCATTAGCCTACCTGTTTTCTGCCGTGAATGATTCTTCATTACCACTACACACGCGCTGTCAAGCAGACTGGACTGAAAGTCTTATAAACACCATGGTTTTAAAACTTTAGGATTACACTAATCTATGTTGGGAGTCAAGCACAAGACCAACCAAGAGCTGAATGCGCATAGTCAATATTGAAATATAGTAGTAAAAAAAAAAAAACATTTTCCATTTCAAAATTAAGGGGACATAAACAGTAGACTAACTGGTTTTATATGATTACTTTTGCATACATTGGTGAATGACAAAAAAAAAATATATATATATAAATAATATATATATATATATATATATATATATATACACACATGCACACTCACTCTCTGTTCCAGCCACTCCATCCAAGGGCAGACAGTGGAGCACGTGGAAGTTTTTAGGTACCTGGGCACCGTCTAATGTCTGTGAGAAAGACCGGAGCCACACCAAAGACAATTTTCTGTTGTTGTGCCACCTGACATTTTTGGGGGCAATCTGTCTTTACTTCTGTATGCTACAAAAAAAATGAAAAATTAACGCTATTTGAAATTCCACTAACCGTTAAGTATCAACAAGTGTCTAATTTATGAAAACCTGGTGCATGTGTAACCAGGGGATGTTACACAGGTCAAAACTTTGACTACGCCAGTCTCATTAAGGGTGAGGCATCACTAGGGCTGCTGTACACAAACAATTTCCCCTGCAAGTTTGAAAGAACTTGAGGACACAGTTGTTGCAAAACATATACTTTCCTTTATTTTCTTCTTCTTGTATAAAACATTCTAAATGTGCAGAGTTGCAGAGAGGGCAGGCGAGTAATAAAAGCACAGTGCTACTCTGATATTAACATGTATAGTACACATTGCGAACTTGAAGCACAGCAAACAAAGAAAACCAACACAGAAGTTAGTACATGATCTTACTGCATAGCAGTGGACTGTGTTCACAATGTAGAGGTATACATTTGAGACAGTCACTAGGGTTAGGGGCAGGGGCATAAAAAGAGAGCACGTCAGAGATGTAACAGGGAGCAAGACCGTGTAATGCTTTAAACACTGTTAGCAGAATCATAAAGTCAATTCTATAGGAGACACGCAGCCAATGTAGGCCTGCCAGAACAGGAGATGATGAACACTAAGAGGTGAACAGGAATTGGAAAAACGAAACAACTACATTGCGAACTTCCTGCACAGCAAACGAAGAAAACTAAAACAAATAAGAAAATAAACAAACTCCAAACAAAGGGGGAAAAAAACACAGCAATCAAGGCACAGCAAACAAAGAAAACCAACACAAACAAGAAAATAAATAATTAATAAATAAATAATATATAATTGCACACCTCTACACAGTAATCACAGCACACAGATGTTTACAGCACAAAGTTCGCAATGTAGAGGTATCATGCAACCATATTAAAAGCATACCATAACCATAAAAGCACAGCAAATAAAACAGACCCCTGACCCCTAAAAACACTTTGTACACAACGGGGCAGGGCACAGGGGAACTATAGCTTCACATTGCTAAATTGTGGACTATTGTAGTTTCATGCCAATTTGCTTACCACTGGCATGTTCTCGGCCTCCCTCACGTGGTCCTCCACAGGATCCTTTTCAGTCACCAGGTTGAATGAGGGATCACCGGTCCGAGAGGAAGACATACACACAAATGGACAGTAAAGGGTCAGGTGTGCGCACACACACTTCAGTCTTTCCTTCCAACAGAGGTAACTTATCCGGGTAACCAGTACACCTGTGTACTTGTCTTACAATCAGCTGACTGGTTGGATCAAGTTTGTGGTGGGTTCTTGTAAGGTTTTTAGTGTGTTACAGTAACAGCTATGACATTTCATGTGCAAGTGTTGTACTTAAACCATGAATTTACTTTTCACACCTCTGGTTTGGCCATACCTTGACTTTCCGACGAGGAAGCCTATAAAGAGACTCCAGCTTCCCGCAGAGCAGATCTTTAGCCTCCTGCGTCCAGAATGCAAAGCGTTGCCCGTGTCTGCAGAGAAAATCAATGAATATTATATATAGTGATGTGAAATCAACAAGAAGTTTAAAAATGTCTATCCACTTTTAAATGGTCCTACCCTTCAATGGAGAACCGCTCCATGACCTCCAAACACCACCTTTTGCGGATTGATGGCATGTCCTCCTACATAAAACCAATTATGTGAAACCACTGTGAACATTTGTATCTGTGAAGACTAGACATATGGACAATGTTAATTATGTCAGCCAATGATGAATATACAACTTACCTCTGAGAAGTTTAATGTAGAGCTGATGCAAAAGCTGAGCGCATACTACAAAACAAAGGGGGAAAAAGCACACAAACAGTAACTGTAAGTGTAAGTGTATCAGAACCAGCTAAAACTTGTACTTTACCATGAGCATGAAGACTCCACAGTTAACTCAGCTGGTTTGTTGTGGGAAACCCTGAATAACAAAGTATCAGACTGTGAATATGATGGGGGTGTAACTACAGTACAATCGACATGATGGAAACACATAACAACACATGTCAACAACACCTATAAAAGCTTGATTTTAAATATTTACGTCGAAGTCACAGCCAGTCTTCTCAGTCCATTGTCCTGGCTGAATGGACTTTGCAATGTTCCTAAAGTACAATAAATAAAACCAGTTGAGAACAAACCAGTGATTGAAAATGCAAATGTGTTCCTATAGCGATATGAAACCACAGAACAAGGCTCGAAAAACTGAAGCCATAAAAGTGAAAGAACCCAAAGTGAAAGCCCACCTGTGAAACTCCTATTGTCATTGTGACACAACATTGCACAGCACACAGTGCTCCCTTCACACAGAATTACCTTATCCACACGTGCATGGCGGCAGCCCTAGGGAGCAGTGCAGTGGGACAGGACCCCACCAACTCTCGCGTCAGCAGTCGAACCAGCAACCTTTGGGCTACATGTCTGACAACTTAACCGCTTACCAATGACTGCCCATAGAACAAGGCTTGAAAACCTAAAGCCATAGAACAAGGCTTGAAAACCTTTGAAAAGATCAGTGGAACTAGGCCAACTAGGCCCATGTATAAACCTAAATATTGCTCTGTATGCCTCATCTCCAAAACCTTCAGGAAGAAGAGAGTCCAAAAAGATCATCTGCCTGTCTTGAACTTTTAACACCTGCAGACATACATTTTGTGTGACCCATCAACATGGTTAATTTGTAAATTGTTAAATAGGGCAGAAATGGGTCTGAAAGACTCAAATGTTCACTCAACACATAACAAGTAGTGATCCCCTCGGCCTGGTTGCCTGCTCCAAGCAGGAAAAAGTATGGCATCCCTTGAACGCACGTTGTCCTGTTTTTCGGGAATAATTTCACAGACAGAAATACACACTTACTGTCCTATGGGGCATTGATATGGATAGGTCAATAAACATTGTCAGAATTTCGGAGGAAGTGTATATATATAAACATACACATACTGCTGCAAAGACACTTACCGGCAGGTTAGACAGGGGGTCCGCATCCGCTTTCCATGTAGGGACAACGAACATGTCCACAATATGGACATCTTTTCCCTACTCAGAGACATACTGATAACCACTTCTAACAAAATACACCTTCATAACACATACACTAAAGATTTAGAAAGGTAAATAAATGAATCAAAACCAGATTTACATGCGTTAGAGCAGCCTCGCGCACCAACTTCAGACAGGCATTTCCAATCTAAAAAGAAAACAAAATTGTCATCCTTGCGGTCTGGTCATAATATAGGCTACCTAAATGATCGAAAGGTCATACTCACGGTCGAATCCATGCACCTGTTGAGACCCAAACTCCAGAAATCCTCACGGAGAAGGCAGACCTCTCCATCTTTGACGAGGAGTTCATTAGCTGGGCGGATGGTGTCCAGGACATATTTCAGCTACAATGCATGTCATGCTCACAGTTATGGCAGGAGTAAGCCATAATTAACACACAGCATGCCAGTACTATGGGTCAGTGACAAAAAAAATATATTAATAATTAAATAATAATAAATAATCTTTTCAGAAGTCACTTGCCAGGGCATCCTGAAAAGGACCTGCGTCTTTGGCCCATTTGTCACCCAACCAGGCGTATCCATGGTCTTGCTTCAGGGAACAGGAATTGTAACCATGGTGGTCATGATAGACTGACAGCCTCTGACAATCGTGGCCTGCTAACATACCAACAAAACATTAATAAAAGAGAAATTAACTTTAATGTCATACAGATCACCTCCACAAATTAAGCTTCAAAAGATAAGATAACTCTTACTCTCCACTCGATGATATGGCTTGAGACGAGAGATATTGTGCTTTTGCCGTGTCCCCTTCTCTGTAGTGATTGTGGCAACACCTTTTCCCGACAGGCCTACAACTGTATATGGCCCTCTGTGGCGGGCAGACAGGCCTTCTGTGAGGGTCTTGTTCCTCGGGTTCTGCGACACCAGCACCTGATCACCAACACCAATTGGACGGACTGGCAATTTTTTGCCCTTGCGGGTGGCAAATCCCTTCATTTGGCGTTGCTGTGCCCTTTCAATGTTTTGCAAAACCTAAAATACAGTAGTGGACACAATACAATAGTCATTGTAGGCCTGGCTAAAACACACCTATTCTGATCATCACCTATTGTCTTTAAGAACTGACCTTCTCGTTCACCGCTTTCATTTTATTGACCGCACTGTCAATGTCCTCCTCTGGATTGCCCAATTCAAAGTCTGTCAGGGGACAGGCGTTATGCACCTCGGGCAACACTGGATGGCGGTGGAACATCAGATAGAAAGGTGTATGCCTTGTGGATGCCTAGACACATAGCACATTTACATTAGGATTATAAATAGACAACAGGAAACAGAAAAAAGCTAGAACGAATAGCCACCTGTGAAGATGTGTTGATGCCATAGATGACAGCATCGAGGTGCAGATCCCAGTCATCATGAGCATCGTTCACATATTTCCTTAAGGCACGCCTGATGTTTTGGTTAGTCCGCTCATCCTTCACATTAATAAAAAAGTACAAATCAAAATGAAATAAATTATTTTTTTAAAGCATAAATTCCCTGCACGGTATGTACAAAAAAAAAAAAAACATTGTATTTTTTATTACCTGGCCATTCGTCTGGGGGTGATAGGCACTGGAGACCGAATGCTTAATGTGGAGCATGTCAAAAATTCTCTCATTTAACTGTGGACAAATTATGTAAAAAAGATTATGGTTCCATGAATGATTTCATTCATGGAGAAGTATGATGAGCCACAAGTTTGTAAATGGGCCAGAATGACAACAACTGAACTGGATTGAAGGCAGTTCTACAGATGCAGACACCAACACTGTTACTGATGTAAAAAGCTTCTCACCTCGTTTACAAACTCCTTCCCTTGGTCAGTTATTATTCTTTGGACCATACCGAACGTGTACATGATTTTTACAAGTGGTCGGCATACCTCCACCGCTGTCTTTGAAGGAAGAGGGGAGGCATCAACCCACTTACTGTACAGGTCGGTCATGGACATAATGTACTTATGTCCTCTTTCCTTTTCCTTCAGTGGACCAACAAGGTCCAGCCCGATGACGGTCCAGGGATCTGTAACCTGACAAAAATGCCTCATATTTATGTCTCCTACATTTTGCAGATGGATACATAAAAGTAACACACATTGGCCCTCATTTATCAAGCCGTCGTAGAAAGCATCATTGATATGAGCGGACAACTCGTCGTACCCAGAGGCTCAAGTGAGATTTACAGAACATGCGTACCACACCAATCCCATCGTAAGACAGAGCGGCTGTTGATAAATCCGGCGGGTGAAATCCATCGTAATGATCCTAACCACGCCTTCTACAAAAGGGCCGCACCTCTAGATTTGCGACATGGATAGACGAAAGGCGGCAAAGAAACGCTGTCAACGCTGTTGACAGCTGGGACGGCTCCGATCCAGGTTTGGATTTGAGTGCCTTGGAGGAGAGGGTGGCTGGCCTGATCGGAGCTACGTCTTTTTTCCTTGAATAACAGAATGTGCAGGCTGGTGGGATCTCTGGGTACGGGGTCCCACCAGCCTGCACATTTTTTTGGGCAATGTATGGAGAACCCCGCATGCAATAATAATATTGCATACCTTTTCAGGCGTATATAGAAGGGTTCCCCCGCAGCCGAGAGACAGATCCACCTGCCCTTTAGGTACCCTAACCTCTCCACAGTGCGCAGTGTTAAAGCGCCTCTCCTGTTCGGTGTGAGGGTGCGCGGTTGAATAATGAGCCATCACTCTTCCAATTACGGAGTTGTACTTGTTTAATTTATTTAATTCGCGTTTATGTTTATATTTATGTTGAAGTCAAATAAAACATGGGCCTTCTTTGAAGTGATAAGTCTGTAATTTTAACCAAGGGATTTGTTGCGACTCATAAGGCACGCACTAGTGACGCTGCTGTTTATGTATGCTATTGCAGTCACCGCAAGTCAAAATGGAAAAGTGCGTACACGCCCTCAGACCTGTCGTGGCAATTTCATCTTTCCTGCGCTCACGATGGATTTGATAAATGCCAACCTTTGCGCAGAAAAGAACGTACACACGACCTACGCACGTTTTTCGTCTTACGCAAGTTTGATAAATGAGGGCCATTGTGTATGTTTTTTCTTGAAAGAATGCAAACCGCCTGCTTGAATTGAATACAAACTCGCTACCTTTATGGGATGCAGGGCTGGGGCATCCGTTTGGATGGGGTCATTGAGCTGACACTTGTGGCAGCATCTCACCTTAGACAAATAATAACAACACATAGGAGAATTCTTTCCACTCACATTTTTACTGCGTGTGACGACAAAATCAGACACAATGAGGAACTAGGCATACAAGATGATATGAATAAAATTCTGAATATAAGTAGGCTTCTTACTTACCCAGCTCTCGACGTCCTTTGCCTGGCCGTCCCAGAAATAGCCAGCAATAGTTTTATTTCTAGTACCCCTTACACCTCTGTGGTTGCCAGACCCAGGGAGATTGTGGCACTCGTTAAGGACGGCAGTTTTTTCTGCGTCACTGGTCACCACCAGCCGCATGTACTGCCGCTTCGGTCCGACATAAAATATGCGACAATCTATTAAAACAAGAAAAATTATAGGCCCAACGAATTTAGACTTTTTGATAAGGCTACGTGAGGTTAAGTCCTGATCGCGAATCATCTCCTTGGCTCGCTGCCAAGTGCTAGTCAGCATCAAGTGAATTCCACACTGACATTCTGACAAAACAACAGAGTAAAACAACAAAAAAGTCTTGATCGCACATCATCTCCTTGGCTCGCTGTCGTGAACGCTGCCTTTATAAGTGCTAGTAAGCATCAAGCGACAGTTCTGACAAACATTGACATTCTGACAAAACAGAGTAAAACAACAAAATGTAATAACATGATTAATGACAGCAATAAATGCGCCTCCGCTTCCGAGTAAGCGGATAGGTAGGCCTATAATTGCTGACATATATTAAGTTTATTATTTATAAGATTATTTATAAGATAAGTAAGATTGAAAAAAATGTCAAGTCGGGAATGTGATGAAATTGGGCTTACCTTTCAGTACAAAGTTTTTCGATGCGCGGCGAACCTTCCATCTTTCCTCCTTCCCCCAGAGGGGCAAAACTTGCCCCGTCTCTAAAAACGTTTTTACATTCTCATAAAAGCCTTCCATCTTCTGTCAGGAGTCAGACCACAGATTCTCTCCTCCTACTCAACTAGGTCTGTGCTACTCATATTAAGTAGCTGAGGTAAAACTGTCGTAAATACGCGCCAAATACGCGCCCGGATATCCGGAATACGCGCCCGGATATCCGGAGTACTCACATCCGGTAAGCACTCACGTCGGGTCGCGACTCGCTACAGTCCCGACTCTGAACACGTGATAACATAGCAACAGAAAGCTGCATGCAGGTGAGTCCAGAAAATAATGAATTTAGCGGTCAGACGTTAGCAGAAATGTCTTCAAAGTGCTCTGTGTCATTGGTTTGATTCCTGCTCCTGGACACGGGCAGTCAGAACATGCAGCAGAGAGTAAAAAGTTCAGATAACCTGGCTGCTATTCACAGTTAGCCCGGTCTGCTAACGCTAACGCTAACGCTTGATAGAAGTGTGCAGCCAAAACATGTGATTTGATGTGTTTAACGTACACAATATGCCATATTTCATGATTAGATCTTAAAATGGGACTTAATTATGCTCAATATAAATAATTTAATGACATTAAGAGTTTAAGTTGTGTGAAGAGGAGCATAGCACAAAGACTTGTGGGTGATCCAGGAAAGTATCACAGGAGCAGTAGAAATCCAGTTCTCCTCAGTATCAGTGTGTGATTTCTCAGATTTACACTCAGAAGCCCATTAAAAGACAGTCTGACTGTCCTCTTCAGAAGTGTCTCATGAAAGCTTCATTATTCACTTTCCTTTACATATCCAATATTTTCTGTTATCCACGAACCAACAAGGACTGAGCACATGATAAAAAGGTTCTGGAAATGAGAACAGGTTTAGAAACGGAGAGAATCTGAAGTAATGAGTTTAATGGAATGTGACTGGATGGTTAAAAACTGTGCAGACCAGAATGGAGCAGCAGAACCAGGAGCTGAACCAGGAGCAGAACCAGGAGCTGAACCCCTCCACCAGGAACAGAGCCGGCTCATCCTCTGGGTCCACCGGGCCACAGGTCAGTGTGGAGGAGGTTTTTATTTTATTTCTTATTTATTTGGTGAGGACTCTGCACATTAATCAACATATCAGCAAAGCATCCATGTAAATATGCCGGAGTTAGCACAGTTGCTTAATTTCATCCGTTGTCCTCAGGCAGGTATCATAAAAACATACAGACAATACACCATGACAAAAAACTAAAGAACAAACAAACAGAAAATATTTAGAAAGATTCACATCAAAGTTAAGAGTCCGTACACAAAAGGGAAAAGACGGAGAGGTGACCCATGAGAGCAGCTCTGGCTGTTTTCAACCACTGTTTAAGGGTCTTTCTAAAGGTGGTGGAATTGTCCCAGTTTCTAACACGAGTTGGCAGTGTGTTCCAGCACTGTTCCTCTGATGGACTCCACCATTTGGCCAAACTTAGTCCTGCATCATTGCACATCAGTCTCCTCTAGTGCTCTGGGGTTTACTCTAGAGGATTCTGTCTTTATGAAATCCTGTAATAGTGGAGGGGCTAATCCTTTGGAAACCTTAAAGCTATGGTAGGTAATCCTAGAGAGCTAGCAAGAGAGCTAGCAAGACTCGAAAGTGTCCACTCCTCTAAGCTCCACCCCCCCCTCCCCATTCCGTCAGTGCTTCATCCAAAGCCGGTGGAACCGCATGCGCACATGGAGCAGGGAGCCGGCAGAGGGGGGCGTAGGCAGAAAGCAGAGGCATCTAATTGGTTTTTTGTAGGCGACCAATCCGAGATCAGCGGGATTGGTCAGCTTTTTCTCAGTCCTGCAGCTGCCACAGAGGTCTGATTATTTTCGTCCCTTTTTCTAAATACATCTTGTATAGATTTCTCTCAGGATAGACGGACCATTTCACCCAGTATTACAAAATATGTTTCTGAACAGGATTACCTACCATGCCTTTAAAGATGAGACAGACATCCAAAAACAGCTTATAGCTATCAAAGTAGCTTTAGTCCAAGTTCTTCAACTGAGCCAATGAAAAATCTATTGATAACTCACAGTAATCTCCAGATTGTCAGTTAGCTCATCATTTACCTGGAGCTGTAGATCACTAAGATGGGGAGATAACTCATTTAGATTGTTCCATATTAGCTTTTAATCACCATTTGCCCCATTTATGGCCTCAATATAGAATCTGCTTTCACCTTACGGGTCATCCTTAAGACTTTATCTCTATTTTTCATTCATTTTATAATTTCATTGTTCAACCAGGGCAGATTATTTCTATGTTGCTTGGATTTACCTTTTGTTTTGTGAATCGTTATAATATCATTGACTTTTTTAATAAAGTTATATTAGCTAGCCTCAATGTTGTTATTTTCCAGAATATTAGACCTTCTAGATTTTGGATTTCCTCATTCAGGAATAGTTGCTGGCTTTTGGGTATGAAGTAGAACTGGTGACCTCTGGTGGATGCCATTAAATGCATCCTCTTAATTTTCCATGAGCACAAGATAAAATTGTGATCTGACCGGCCAGATAATAGATTAAAAGTCTTAGAGATTCTTTCAGGATTATTAGTAAATATTAGATCAATTGTTGTATTTGACGTATTAGTTATTCTTGTCGCTCCTTTTATAATTTGTCTCAAATTGTACTCATCCATCAGCTGTTTAATTTTTTTCCTGACTTGATGTCCCAGTTGATATTAAAATCAGCGAGTAGGATGATTTCCTTTTTCGAGTTGCAGTGATTTAAGATTGTCTGAAGATGATCATAAAACACATCCTTTGCTGAGGTGGATCCACACAAATCACAGTAAAAGACATTGCAGAGCAGAGTGATGCATTTAGACCAATACAGGGCTCCAGAGTCGCACATGCAACCTATTTTCTCAATGGTGCGCCTAAAAAAAATCTCAGGTTGCAACCACCCGTTCGAGGAAAAAAAAAAAAAAAAGTCTACGCGACTGAAAGTCTCCCTGTGGTTCAACAACAGACACACGTTAGACCCATATCGTGGTCTAAACCAATCAGAGATGGTGAAGGGCGGGACCCCCCTCTGATTGGCCCGTGTACGTGTGTACGTTTGAAAACGTGCTTGCTAGTCAGACAGAGAGGTGATGAACCTCGGCTCGTTAGATAAACAGTGGATGTAGCCGCAGGCAGGGTATGAAATTAAGAAAATATTTTGGGGACAATTTTGGCCCCCACAGTCCCAAAAGTGGGGGCATTTTCAAAATGTTTGGGGGCCATCAAAAAAAAAAAAACTTAGATCTTCATGTTATTTTTAGATTTAAATGCACAACGTCATCATTACTTTGCCGTCTGCCAACCCAAATAAATGTAAAACTTGCCATTTCTTTTACAGAGAGAAGTGTGGAAGTAGTAGCTACAGACAGAAAACAGGAGAAAGCCGTAAGCAAACTGACATCAGTATATGATTTAAATGTGATTTAAACCATTTTAGCCTTCTATGAGAATGAGAACAATACTAATAGGCTGCCTGGCCCCTCATAAACATAAAAGTAAGCTGAAAACCTATAGGGCTGAGCACCCCCTCCGACTCCAAATCGACTCTATAGATTACACGGTCTTTACTTAAATAATGAAGAACTGCTTTTAATTACGACTTGGCCGAGACCTTAACGTGCCATTCATGTGTTTCCCATGAATAGCCTACTACTAAAACCAGAGCTAAAACTCGGGAGCGGAGCAGGATATAATGTGCATGACAAAGCGAGAGTACAGGTCGTTTTTTTTTTTTTTGCACATTCTGCACGAGGAACACGAGAAGTGACACAGTCCAAACTACACAACTCAACTATGGTGTCGAGTTGATGCTAGCCTGACGCTAAGGTCACTGTCTACATCCTGCAGCAACATACGGCTCTCAGTGTTTGCCTAAGAGCCGTATGTTGCTGCAGGATGTAGACGGTGACCATAGCTATCAACTCGACACCTTAGCTAACGAGCCACACAAAAGATGTGATGAAGTCTTAAAAGTTAGCGTCTGTTGTCACTTACCATAAGCGAAACGGTGGCGTTTCGTAGTCTGGTGACGGTGTGCATTGGTTTTTTTGACCTTTGCTTTTTGAGCATTTTCACAAAATACGCTCTTAAATTCGATACGACTTGGATGGAAACCCAACTACTCCCGCCGCTCGCTTAATAATCGTTTATTTTCATTCCATCAGGAGAATAAAGAGACGCGACGGTAAATTAATGAAAATAAAAATTGTAGTTTAATGTGACATTATAATAATGTACAAATATTTGTTTCAAAAACTTGGGGGCAATTTTGGCCCCTCGAGCATGATTTTTGGGGGCATTTTAGGCTAAATTGGGGGCCAAATGGCCCGTGGCCCTCGCTAATTTCCGACGCTGGCCGCAGGTGATAAGATGAAAAGAACGATTGACAACTTTTTGGTTAAGTTAAGGCCTGATTCGTCCGAAAATAATCACAACCAATGCTCTGACACGGAGCCATCAACCTCCCACGTTATGTCAGGCACAGGTCCAGAGCTAGCATCCGGAGCTAGCATCAGATAATGAGCAACATACGATCGACTCTGAGCCAGAACCAACTGAAATTAAAAGGGGTAAAGTGTATACATTTGTAAGAGAGTGCCTTGAGCAGTTTCCCTGGCTAAGATGCAGTAAAGCCGATAATATAATGCACTGTGTGTACTGTAAAGTGTGGCAATAGTGCATTTGTGACTGGTTCTAATACATTTCGAATTGAAACGCTGAAAAAGCACAACGCATCTGCTCAGTGTCCCCTCTCCCTGCTGCCTTTCAGCGGCAGGCAGCAGCTGAAAGCACCTGATCGTTCAGGAATGCGTCAGTGTGTACGGCCGTATCTTGAGGAGAGGAAGACCGGTGAATATACTGATTTAACCCAACTACAGGAGTTGGCCATCCGAGGGGCATGTGACTGCAATGGAGGATAATCCATAAGACATTGAGCCATGAGATGTTCAGTTTGAAGCCTTTAAAACACTTGCAATTTTAATTTAGATTTTCTTTTTATTTCATTTATCTCGAGACGTTTTAAGTTTAAATTTCAGGCCAGAGAAGCACTTTAAGCACCAACACTTTTTCAGTAAGTTTCAGTAAGTAGTTAGTAAGTTAAGTTCAGTAAGTTTGTAGAATTGTGCTACAAATAAAGAACTTTATTTTGACCAGATTGCTAGTTAATAGACATATATGGACAGCGATTTTAAAAATAAATAAAGTGAACCTGTAAAACTGCAGTGTTAAATGCAATGTGGTTGAAAATTTGGGTGCACCTAATTTTTGTGCTGGTGCACCTAAGAAAAAAAGTTAGGCGCACCAGTGTAAAAAGTTACTCTGGAGCCCTGCAATACACTCAGCGTTAACGTCTTTAGCCCACCTTATTAGTTCATGTTGAAACTTCTCTCTGACATAGATTAATACTCCCCCACCTCGCCCTGCTTCTCTAGCCTTTCCAAATACATTATGTCCTGGAATGCTGGTAGCTGCTGTAGATGATGATGAATATGTCAACCAACTTTCACATATTCCAAGTATATCAATATTAGAGTCACTTAACCCCTTAACAGGTGGGCAATTTTTGCCTGCAACTCCTAAAAAATGCATACCCAAAATAAATTGAAAGCTGTACATGAACCACTTGGAGTAGAGGGCTGGTTAAGGTCTCTTTTGAAAGAAAACACTCTGAATTGTCACCTACAACAGTCAGAAGTGCTATTGACACAAAGTTATATGAGCTTGAATACAGTGAAAGAGACGGATTTTTATGCCTGCCAAATTTTTTCTTCCCAAATATGTGTCTTAAAAGTGACTTTAGCATAGGGCTGCGGACTGAAAAACACAATGGGACTACAGCCTGAAGTCTTACCCATTCCCACTTCAAATGTGACTGTAATACAACAAAAAATTAGTATTTTGTACAGTTTTTTCCAAAGCTGTGCCGAAGCTGTGCCGAAGCTGTGCCAAAGCTGTGCCAAAGCTGTGCTATTTGGAGAGCCTTGTGAAAAAAGGCTGCCATTCCTGAACCCTTCAATCATGATCTTGGGCTCTTTTTGGATGTTTGCTTTACTAATGAGAATGCTGCTGAGTGATAACACTGAGTCACAATTTCCTTCGGTAACAATTAAGTATCTAACTGTCTATCTATGAGTACAATAATATTAAATAAAATAACAATAAAATGTAAATGATACTTACTTGTCAAGTGTAACGTTTCCGTCGTCAGAAAATGCTTCTTCTTCTTCTTCTTCAGAGTCAATGAACGACACTTCACTGTCTTCCTCTGACACACACTCGTCAGAAGCATCACTGTCCCGCCGTAGACAAACCTCCAAGGCTTCCTCCATAGTGTATTTAGTTTTCCAAGTCCGTTTAGCCATTTTGTAGACACAAGAAGACGAATAACTGCAGAATTTCGAATTACGCACATCGATGCGTAATTTGCAACTCCTGAAATCAGCGACTACTTGCACAGGAAATGTTTGCGCACACCTGTGGCTGTTTATGGGAGAAATCCCACCCATTGCGCGTCATGCTGTTTTTTTCAGAATGTCATTTGCTATTCAATGCGCCACTCCAAAGTAAACTGGTTCGAGCCGCACACAAAACAAGTAGTGCAGATACTTTTGACACATCAGTGAGTAATTGACTATTGTGCCCCAGCAGACAGGGTAAACAGTCATCTATTGGAACAAGTAAGATGTCATTCAAAAGCTAAAAGACCAGAGCTGTTTCGGTATGACGTTGGGGCTAATACATGCATGCTAACTCAAGTTATGATCAAGAATGTGCGGAAAAATATGCTTCTGACAGAAATTCTGAAAGTTAGCCGCCGCAGACTTTGTGTCTTTGTGGGTGAAATACTTGTTGTAGACTAACTATTTCACTGGAGTACATTAATTGGACCCTTGCCAACGTGACAGGACTGTTTTTATTGGAATTGTATCTTTTCTTAGAATACTGTGAGGCTTTATAGGTGACTTTGATACTTTTATGTTTTTGCGACTGGTTTTACATAAGTGTTTACTGTGTCCACACTTCTGATTGTATCCTGGATACACCATTGGAATCACAAGACCCTTAGCTTTCCAACGGTATATAACATGTAGGTACATATAAAGGCGGGCTGAGGAAATCTCTGGTTTTGCGCTGAAGTGTGCAACGTCCCGCCGGCGGGACATAAAAACGTTAAGGGGTTATTAAATGTTCCATTTGCTCAGTTTGTGTTTTTCCTGGTTAAAAACAACAAAGTGTTTCCTGGTTTCATCTCCTCTCTCTGAGCTGCAGATCCAGATGTGCTTAGACTCAACATGTGCTGCAGGCTGAATGATCTGCTGGAAGAAAATCAGTGGGCAGATTGTTGTGGTGGGACGTTTTCTGGCTCTCAGTCTGCAGATTTGAGAGGTTCAGGAGCTAATCTTCATTATTTTTGTTTAAAGTCTCTTGGTTACATGAATTAAACCTGGTGGTGGTAATATTCTGGGTCTTTAATGGTTAGATGACAGGTTTGTAGAGTTGTTTTAACAAAGAGAAACAAAGGTTGAGTTATAACGGACTGTGTTTCCCTGATGGCTGTTGAGCTGAATGGCTGCAGACCTCTGAGTTGTAAGCTGGAACAGAGGGTTAGTGTAAAGAATGTCATGTATTACCACCACTGTTGCTTTTATTCCTTTAAACCAGCGGTCATCAACCTTTTTCAGCCCAACCTCTACATGGTGTTTAAGTGAACAACTTGGACAAGACTCTGGTTCCTTCCATCATTTAGAAATATTGTAGCTCAAGTTCCTTTTCAGTTTCATCATGACAAAAATAATTAGTAAAAGAGCAAAAAGCAAGAGTTTACTGCTTAAAAAGTTGAACGTGTGCAGAACACATCAGAGCACAGTGCTGATATAGTGCTGAGGGTGCTTATAAACGCACCCTCAGCGTTCACGTTTGAGCTGAGATATTGAGAACTGTGTGGCTCGGTCTGTCCAGGTCCAGTTAGAATATGTTGGTTAGCATAGGTTAGCTTAAAGAAATCTTTTGTGTGAACTTCAAAAGGATCTAAGTCTTCTTCCTCTCTGTCATTGCAGAAACATGGAGCCCAAGAGGGATCCAGATGGCACTACTGTAAGGACTGTGGGAAAGTTATCAAACGATCAAATCTGAGGTATCATCAGAGGCTTCATACTGGAGAGAAGCCATACAGCTGTGACCAGTGTGGGGCAGCTTTCACTGCATTATCTAGTCTAAAGACGCACCAACGTATTCACACAGGAGAGAAACCTTTCATCTGTGGTCAGTGTGGGGCAGCTTTCACTAGATTATCTGATCTAAAGACACACCAACGTATTCACTCAGGAGAGAAACCTTTCATCTGTGGTCAGTGTGGGGCAACTTTCACTCAATTAGGTCATCTAAAGAAACACCAACGTAGTCACACAGGAGAGAAACCTTTCATCTGTGGTCAGTGTGGGGCAACTTTCACTCAATTATCTAGTCTAAAGACACACCAACGTATTCACTCAGGAGAGAAGCCTTATATCTGTGGTCAGTGTGGGGCAGCTTTCACTGAATTAGGTAGTCTAAAGAGACACCAACGTATTCACTCAGGAGAGAAGCCATACAGCTGTGGTCAGTGTGGGGCAGCTTTCACTCAATTATCTGATCTAAAGAAACACCAACGTATTCACTCAGGAGAGAAGCCTTATATCTGTGGTCAGTGTGGGGCAGCTTTCACTGAATTATCTAGTCTAAAGAGACACCAACGTATTCACTCAGGAGAGAAGCCTTATATCTGTGGTCAGTGTGGGGCAGCTTTCACTCATTTATCTAATCTAAAGACACACCAACGTAGTCACTCAGGACAGAAACGTTTAATCTGTGGTCAGTGTGGGGCAGCTTTCACTCGATTAGATAGTCTAAAGAGACACCAACGTAGTCACACTGCAGAGAAATGATTGGCATAAATCATCAACAAGTTTTACGGCAGATAAGCAAACTATAGTTCGCGTCGGGTCGGCCCGAAAAATCTATCTATCTATCTATCTATCTATCTATCTATCTATCTATCTATCTATCTATCTATCTATCTATCTATCTATCTATCTATCTATCTATCTATCAAGGTGCTGTTAAAATATGACAGCAAAAAAGCAGGGAGCCTGAGCCGCCATACAGTAAGCTGTGGGCATTCGGCCACCGCCACGACGCAGAAGCAGCCAATGACGAAGTTCATGGCCCAAAATAGAACAGTAAGTTTCATATCGTTTCACTAGGTTTTTACGTGGGTTAGGCCACTGCACAGAAGTGCCGTAACGACCCACAGCCCGTCAGTCTCCATAGGATAACATGGGAAAACTCGACCCCCGGCGTCGGGCCGGGTTCGGGTAGATAATTCATATTGATGTGTCGGGTTACATCGGGCTTGGGCTTTGAAAGCCACGGGCCGGGTCGGGTCGGGTTGTAATTTTCAGGCCCGTTGAGAACTCTAAAGCAAACATTCACCTGGGAGCAGCAGCAGGAACTACCAATCAGAAGCCTTGCCTTTGTTCAGATTAAAAATCTTCTTTGTGGATTACCATCTTCTCTTGTCAGGACTTTAGTTCTGAATGTTCTGTGGGGAGCACATGTTTGAAGAACCATTGAAAGTGCTTTATAATTTGTTGGGATTGCTTTAACTGGGGACGGATCTCCCGACGTTCAAGACAAACATGGCATCAATTGTGAGTTGATGGACAGAACAAAATGCAGTCTGTTTGAAAGTAGAAACATGTTTATTCTGTTATACTGAACATATTTGTTTTGTTTAAAGTTAAGATCCACAAAGTAGCTTTGCACCAGCTGTGGGTATTTATGTAAACATCTGAAGAAGCAATATATCATTTCAGTTTGATTTGAAGTCGAGCTTTACACTCGTCTGTATTTCATTGTTCTGCATTTCATTAAAGGTCAGATGTTAACTTTTCTCATGCTTTTCATGTTCTTGCTACACAGATATTTTTGAAGAAAATGTGTGTTTGGTTACGAGGGAAAGTTGACCCTTATCATCTTCCCCAAAGACCCAGAAATCTTTAACGCAGTCTGAAAAAGGTTTGGAGTTGTTCCCTGTACTTCCCAGACAGCTGTATGATGCTCATGACTGAAGCTGAAAGTTAAGGCTGTTCCAACACTAAAAGGGCACGAGGCTCAACTTCAAGCTGTGAAACTCTTTCAAATGTCTGTTGTGTTTGAATCAGATGTGTGAACGGATTTTAGTCCAAACGTCATGGCTGCACTGAGGGAAAAGGCAGCTATGCAGGCAAACGGTACTTTGAATTGAACCGTTTAACACGAGAAAACTGAACTGATCTGTTTGTTGCTTCTACAACTGCTCAGTTACTCACACAATCAGGTACTGAGCAGATTTACCAAACAGACATTCTGCTGTAATCTCAGATGCTCTCAGTCGCGCTGCTCACGTTGTTTTAGTCCACAACTCTTCTTCTTCTTTGCGTGAGAGGAGTGTGAGTGGAAGAGCTGAGTAAAAGGATAAGTGTAAAAGTGTTTTTTCTAACCTTTATTCGCTATCCTTGTTTTCTCTGGTTAATGTTTCATTAGTTGTGTTAGTTTTGCGTACTTTGTGTAGTCTTGTTAGGTTAATTTCGACGTTTTTTTCTTAATTGTTTGGTGCGCTTCCCGGCCGCAATGGCGTCTGGCGGCTTCTCCATGCTGTCCCGGAAGCACGGCATCCGAGTTGGTGCCGGCTCTCCGTGCAGCGTGGAGGAAGTAGCACTGGCCGTGGGGCAGGTTATCGGGCACGGGTCGGTAAAGTCCGCTGCCCGTATGAACAGCGCGGTCGTTTTATTTTTGGCAAAGGTGGAGCAGGTGCACAGCCTGGGTGGAGGCGGGCATCACGGTGAACGGGAGGTTTGAGCCGGTCATGCCGCTAACGCAGCCGGCCACAAAGGTCACCCTCTCCAACGTGCCTCCCTTCATCACCGATGAGTTCCTGGTGAAAGAGCTGTCCAGGCACGGTAAGGTGGTGTCGCCCATTAGGAAGGTGATGTCGGGCTGTAAGTCCCCGCTGCTGAGACACGTGGTGTCTCACCGCAGGCAGCTGTTCATGATCCTCAATAATAAGACCGAAGAGTTTGACTACCGCTTCCGTGTCCGTGTGGACGACTTTGAATACATTCTGTTTGCATCGTCGTCCACTGTGAAGTGTTTTGGTTGTGGGGAAGAGGGGCACTTAATTAAAGCCTGTCCCAGCCGCGCTGCTCCGGCGGAGGCCACCGCTGAGCCGGGCGCACCCGCGGAGCGGCGGGCGGAGGCCATTACCGCCGCTGAGCCGGCTGCGGGGCCGCAGGTGGCGGCCACCGCGGGGTCGTGGGCGGCGGTCGCTGCTGGAAAAGCCGGTGCAGCACAGAAGGAGAGGGACACAGGAGCTACAGGGAAGCGGCAGGCTGACGAGGTGCAGAGCCGGGCTGCAGAGACCACTGAGGTACCCGGTGAGAGGGAGAAGGTGGAAGGAGAAGCAGGTGAGATGTGTAGTAACACCTCAGGTGAGTCAGCAGGTACACTGGTGGAGGATGTGGGGGTACCAGGTGCCACGGGTGTGTCAGGTGAGGGTTCTGGACAGGTGAGTGGAGCTTATAACATGGGAGGTAAGTTAGGTGGGGCAGATGGACCGGGTGGGGTGGGGAGCTGCTGCTGAGCCACAACACCACCCGCAGTGGTGGAGTAGGGTTGCTGTTCTCCAGAGGCTTCACTCCTACTCACCTGGATGTTCAGCATGTTGTGGCGGGGAGGTGCCTCTCGGTCACAGCTCACTTTGAGCATTTTAAGGTGGTTTTTATCAACATCTACGCTCCGAACAACGGTGCAGAGAGAAAACACTTCTTTGAGAACATGAATGACATTTTAAATGGCTGCAGCCAGGAAGATTTTTTATTCATGGGGGGGGGATTTTAGCTGTACTGTTAATGAAGTTTTAGACCGAAACCATGCAGAGCCTCATCCAGCATCCCAGCGCGCCTTGGGGCAGCTGGTCTGCTCCCATGGCCTGGTGGACGTGTGGAGAAGGATGCACCCGGGCTGCCGACAGTACACATGGTCCCACCTCTGTGAGAACAGAATCTCCTCAGCTAGACTCGATCGCTTTTATATTTTTAAGCATAGAGTTGGTGTTTTAAAACAGTGCGTGATTTTTACCTGTAGGTTTTACTGACCACTCTTTGGTTTTATGTAAGGTTTTTATTAATAACATTTTACCCAAAAGCGCCTATTGGCATTTTAACTCGGTTTTAGCTGTCGACAAATCTTTCAGGGAGGCTTTTAGTTTCTTCTGGAGTGATTTTAGACGGAGGAAACACGAGTTTGTCAGCTTGAGACAGTGGTGGGACCATGGCAAAGTGCAAATCAAACTTTTATGTCAACAGCACACGCTCAATGTCACACGTGACATCACCAGATCTGTCAGGGATCTGGAGACTGATATTGTGGATCTCGAGTGTGCAACTGAGTCCACAGGAAATCGAGGATATATTGAAATCCTCAAATCTAAAAAGATGGCTTTGGCCAACCTGCTGGACACTAAAGTACAGGGTGCGCTGGTCCGGTCCCGGCTCCAGGCCATCACGGAGATGGACGCTCCGACGAGCTACTTCTTCGGGCTGGAGAAGAAAAAAGGGCAGAGCAGACAGATCCACTCCCTGCCCTCTGAGACGGGGCAGGTGCTGACAGAGCCCGGCCCAATCAGAGAGAGGGCTGCTGGGTTTTACGCCTCACTGTATCAGAGTGATTTTAAAGAAAATGACGCGCTGATGGACGAGGTCTGTGCTGGCCTCCCTCAGCTGTCTGAGGAGCTCAACTCCCTGCTGGACAGGCCTCTGGCTCCTCAGGAGCTGCAGGCAGCTCTGCAAAGCATGCAGGGGAGGAAAGCTCCGGGCATAGACGGGCTCACGGCCGAGTTTTACAAGGCTTTCTGGGACATCTTTGCCCACGATCTATTAGATGTCTTTAACGAGAGCCTGACGACTGGGTCACTGCCCGTCTCGTGCCGGAGAGCCGTCATCACTCTGTTACCTAAGAAAGGCAACCTGCAGGACGTGCGGAACTGGCGTCCTGTGTCTCTGCTCTGCACCGACTATAAGCTCCTGTCCAAGGTCTTAGCCAATAGGCTGAGAGGAGCCATGGAGCAGGCTCTCCACCGGGACCAGACGTACTGTGTGCCCGGCAGGTCTATGGTAGATAACATCTACCTCATTCGGGACGTTTTGGAGGTCTCCAGTTCATTAGGCTTGAACACGGGATTGGTCTCACTGGATCAAGAAAAGGCTTTTGACCGCGTTGAACACGACTTCCTCTGGAAGGTCATGGAGAGGTTTGGGTTCAGCGCTGGTTTCATAGCCAAGATCAAGGTGCTGTACAGTGACATTGAGAGTGTGCTGAAGGTTAACGGTAGCCTGTGTGCTCCTTTTAGGGTGCATAGAGGCGTCCGGCAGGGCTGCGCCCTGTCTGGGATGCTCTATGCGCTCTCCCTGGAGCCCCTCCTAAACATGTTACGCTCGTCTGTCCGAGGCCTGTTTTTACCTGGTTTTAACAGCAGTGTAGTTTTATCGGCTTACGCCGACGATGTCGTTGTTTTTATTAAAGACCAACAGGATGTGTGCGTTTTAACCTCCATCATCTCCAAGTTCTCCCTTGTTTCTTCTGCGAGGGTGAACTGGAGGAAGAGCGAAGCCCTGGCTGTTGGCGAGTGGCGCGAAGGCCTCCCTGTTCTCCCCCAAAGCCTGACCTGGACACGGGACGGCTTCAAGTATCTGGGTGTTTATTTGGGGAACAACGACATTGTCCGTAGGAATTGGGATGCTGTTTTAGACCAGGTTGAGAGCAAGCTAGCTAAGTGGCGGTGGCTCCGCTCCCAGATGTACTTCAGGGGGAGGGTCCTGGTTTTGAATAACCTGGTGGCCTCCTTGTTGTGGCACCGGTTGGCCTGTCTGGACCCTCCGCCTGACCTGCTAGCCCAGATTCAGGCTAAGATGGTCTCCTTTTTCTGGGACAAGTTCCATTGGGTGCCTCAGTCTGTGTTGTTTTTATCCAGAGACGAGGGGGGCCAGGGCCTGGTCCACCTGGCCAGTAAAACTGCCACCTTCAGACTCCGGTTCTTTCAGAGGTATCTGACTGGACCGGAGGATCTGGTGTGGCGGGACGCGGCCAGCTGCATTCTCAGGCGTGTTAATAACCTGGGGCTGGATGCTGCTCTGTTTTTAACTGATTTTAATTCTCTAAAGTTAAGTGGGTTGCCTCCTTTTTATCGTGGTGCTTTTAAGTCCTGGGCGCTGTTCCACACTCAAAGAAGTGCTACGTGTAACTCTCTGCACTGGCTGTTACAGGAGCCTCTGGTCTGCGGTGCCAGGCTGGACGTCTGCTGCAGCGCTGTGCCCGGTCTGCAGGGGGCGCTGTGCAGCTCCAAGGTCGTCCGCCTGCATCAGCTGGTGAGTGCTGCTGGACCGGCGCTCGCGGACAGCCGGGCTCTGGGCTCCGCTTTGGGAGTGCGCTCCCTCCGCCTGGTGGAGAAGTGCCTGGAGCTGTGGAGGGGGAGGCTGACGGAGAAGGAGAGAGGCCTTCTCCTCGCATTCGGCAGGGGTGAGGCGGAACCTGACCCCAGGGACCCGTACCCCGACGTCCACTTGAGGCCTGTGTTGGCGGAGCTGAGCGGGCCTCTGCTACAGTCCTGCAGCGCGGTACAGCTGAGCCTGCACTCGGCGGATAAGAAGGCCCTGTACGCACACTGCGTTAAAGCCATCCACCAGAGGGGCCTGTGCGACAGGCCGGTGTGTGTGTGGACCGGGAGGCTGGGTGGGCTGAGGCCACAATGGAGGGTCCTCTACAAACCACCTCTAAAAAAGAGGACAGGGGATCTCCAGTGGAGAATTCTCCATGGCGCCATCGCGACCAACGCCTTTTTGTCAAAGTTTCATCGTAGTGTTGTTAATGTCTGTCCTTTCTGTTCCCTGCCCGAAACCCTGTTCAACGTTTTTACTGAGTGCAGCAGATTAACCAGTTTCTTTACCGTTCTAACTCATGTTTTTCCATTTATTTGACTCGCAGAGACAAGCTGAAGAGGGGGCTCTGATTGGTTATTAAACCTTTCAGGAAGAGAAAGGTGTTCCGGTCATGGAACAGTGGACCAGATCTTTACCCTCACATAGTTACTGTAGGGATCAGTGTTGGGTAAGTTACTTTAAAAATGTAATCCGTTACAGTTACAAGTTACCTTGTTTAAAATGTAATTGTAGTGTAACTTTTTGGATTACTTAAAAAAGTAATGTAACTAATTACTTTTGGATTACTTTTACCTATTTATGGTATAGGATAATCTGTATATTATCTGTATGATTCCATCTGTATTTATCACATTTATTTATACCATGCTATTTTTCTTTTCATTGTACTGCCATAACTACATTATACATTCTCTGCACATACATGCATTTCCCTAGGTAATTGATCTATTCTGCACATATCTATTAACCATCTTTCCTTACACTAGCTGTAAATAACTGCATTTTATCTCTAAATACTGCATGCTGTACAATCTGCACGCGTTACACTTGATAAGATGCCAAACTGCATTTCATTAATACATGTGCAATGACAATGAAGTGCTCTACTTTAGTAATAAATAAGCAAAGTAAGACTTTTACATCACATTTTATTTTTCTTTGCACACCCTTGCTTGTGTGTGTGTGCCAGTACTTCCGGTGAAAATTTACAGGTGATTTGACAGCTAGCGCGTCAGGTTAGGGCCAGTGGCCGTAAACAAAGGTGAACTTATAGCGAGAAGAAAGATGATAATATAACGTAGCTAAAAAGACTAGCTTTCTTCAGTAGCCTAATGCTTACCGATTTAGCAAGCCTAGCAGCCTCGTTGCTAATGCTAGCCACCGTAACGTTACCAACCATACCCGACGTCAAGGAGTTGGCTGAGCAGGGGCAAGATTATGGGGCTGGCAGAGTTAACTTCATAATGGGTGAGTGCAGGTTTCATTCACTTGTTTTCACAGGATTGATTCACTTCGTTGGTTTATCCGATTGCTCGCCGCCGAGCCATTATGTGTCTGGGTTTGTGTAGGTTACTGATAATTGTTAGCAGTCGATAGTCAGGTTGTGTGATGTGTGTGTGAGTGTGTATTTTTTCTATGGGTACATGCCATTGACTGTATGAGCTGTCTGTGCTCGTTTTTTTTATTTTTATTTAATTAGATTGGAGATACTAATTAATACTGAGGGGGGCTGGTCCCGGGGAAAATTGCCAGGGCCGATTTTTTTTTTTTTTCCCCAGTCCGACCCTGCCGCTCTGTACCTCTGTCACTGCAATCTCGCACAAATTGTAATCCTGTTAAGTAACCCCCATTCTCACTGAATGTAACTGTAATCTGAGTACATCGTTTTTGCTTGTACTGTAACGGATTACAGTTACTTTTATTTTGTATCCTTTTACCGTAACGCCGGGGCATGTCTGCGTTAACTGCGACACACACGCAGATGACCTGGTTTCCGACAATAAATCAGCCTTTAGGGTTGTGTTACATGTGTTTTCTGGACTCTGGACCCCCAGGGAGTCTGTGGGGGGGTGCCGCAGAAGTCACTTTTACAGGATAACGCAGTCAGAGCAGTCATAGCTGTGTCTGCATTCTGGTTCGGAAGTGGTTCTGGTTTACGGAGACTCCACCAGTTCTGCCCCTCGTCTCCGACCCTGTTTGTGGTTTACATGGACAGGATCTGGATGTGTAGTCGGGGGGAGGAGGCATCTGCTTTGGGAACCTCAGGGTTCCATCTGGTTCTGTTGACCTTCAGCTGCTCTGGAGAGGAGAGACGATCCGGCTCGAGGCTTCAAAAACATCTTCCATTTAAAGGGAACTGCGGTATTAGTTATAGACTGGAGCAGAACTGATTGGGGTAAAGAATATGCTCTTGTCTACAGGGATGGTCAGCCGTTATCAGAAGGCCAGCATCCATCTTTTAAGAAGCGGGTGGATCTGCAGGACAGACAGATGAAGGATGGAGACGTGTCTCTGATTCTGAAGTGACGACTGAGGACAGAGGAACATATGAGTGTCGGGTCGTCCAGGAAGGAATAAATGATGGAAAGATATTTTGTACTGGATGTTCGTTGATATTACTCCGCCACCGCTAAGAAAATAGTTCGAGCATGAACGAGCTGCCAAATAAAACACGACAGAAGCAACTTTTTGCAACGAAATTTTATATGGATTACCAGTACACACCAGTAACCACTCCGGTGAGTTGATGATTTTGAAAACGGACGTTTATGGTGTGTTGCGGCTTCCAACACAAACCTTTTAGCCGCTCAGAGTTTGAGGTTGGGTCCTTAGGTTCCTTTATTTGTGACGCGCTACTGGTTTATTGCAAGAGATACGCTGAGATCCAAGATATGCTTTTGTTGCTTTTATTTAACAAACCGCATGTGAGTTATCACAGCGCAGCAATGATGAATTGTTGTAAAGATGAAAACCAGCGGATTAAACGGATACATAAGGTGATGAGTGAATAAATGTGGCGTGGCGAGGCGTCAACAAAATTATGGCTACTCCCAACCCTGACTCTCTATCATCTGTGTCACAGGTGAGTCCACACCTTTACGCACACACACTTCCGCACGCACACACGCCCACTCCCATATGAACCACCCCCTCTGCAACACACACACTCAAACTTATTGTGCTCCTCAAATTTAAACCTATATGTCCCTAACACACCAGCCCCGAATTATTAGGTCACACATAATAATTCCCATTTCAAACACAATAGGGGACATAATAAATCACATCATTTTCAGAAAATGCAAAAAATGACAAATAAATTGCTCAAGTCCATGAATAAGCCATCACAAAATATTCCTTCTTCTGGTCATTTCTATGACCGATTAGTACAAAGTCCATTTCAAGTCCGGAAAACACAAAATCCATAGAGGTCACCAACATCCTCATGCTGCCTCCTCCTTCTCCAGCAACAGACACACCTTGGATATTGGTCTGTCCAAGCAACTGGTTCTTGTCTTAATCCGAATTTGACGCACAAACCCCTTTCGATCCGGAAAGGTTTGCAAAACATGTCCCATAATCCAAGAATTACGAGGTGCTGTACTGTCCATTAGCAAAACTAGATCTCCTGCGACAAGGTTTCTCTGGACCCCAGTCCATCTCTGTCGTTCCTGTAACAGAGGCAGGTACTCCTTTGTCCAGCGCTTCCAGAACAGATCAGATATGTACTGGACTTGTCTCCATCTTCTCTGTGAATACAGGTCTGCTGCTTGGAACTCTCCAGGTGGTAATGAAGGCCGGGTTTTAAGCAGTAACAGATGGTTCGGTGTCAGTGCTTCCAGGTCGTTAGGATCCGTAAAGGCCTTGGTGATGGGCCTGCTGTTAATAATGGCTTCCACTTCACATAGAACTGTGTGGAGTCCCTCCTCATCCAAGCGCTGTACCTTTAGGGTGGAGTTCAGGACTTTCCTCACCGATCTTATCAGCCTTTCCCACACTCCTCCATGATGTGATCCAGCAGGGGGGTTGAACGTCCACTTAATGCCCTTTTGGAGTAACACATCATGCACCTGTGCCTGGTTCCACTGCGCAATTGCTGTTTTTAGCTCACGTTCTGCACCCACAAAATTTGTCCAAAATAATCAACTCCCACGCAAGTGAATGGGGGTTCGTC